>NC_057814.1:172366292-172545327 GCF_018294505.1 Triticum aestivum
CGCCTGTTGAGCCGTAATATAGACATCAGGAACATCTAAATGGGTGCTTTGGTTGATTTCAACTAGCCCTATATGTTCATGAGTCCTTCTAGTCTCCTTCGGCTGAAACCAATAACATTTGAAGACTACGACATTCGGTGGGTTTTCACCATAGAATAGAAGTTCATAAATTGCTTCAACTCTCCCATAATACTCGGTACCTCCTTCGCCGATAGCAGATACACAACAATTTGTAGACTTTTGGTCGGCCATAGATAGCTCTTTGCCATAGGTACGAAAGCGATACCCGTTGATGTCGTATTTGTCAAATGAACGGACCTTATAGTCAAAACCATTAGCGACTTGTCTCAATTCGGCGTCCATAGACTCTGAATTAGCCTACAAGTTTAATATGAAAGGATTGTTGCATTACGCACAAATTAGCGAATGAAACCGGGATAGCCGCCTACAAATTAGCCTACAAGTCTAATAGAAATTACCGTTTGTTTGAACCAAGAGATGAAACCGGGATAGCCGCCTCCTTGCTTTGCGAGAAGCTCATACTCTTCGACAGAATCCTTTTGGATCACCGCTCAATCCATATGTGCCAATCATGACTCTTGAGACCAAATATCTTCAATTTATCAAGACTGGCTCCCCTCTGTAGATTCGCTGCATACCCATCGGGGAACATCAACTGCATTTTCACCCACAAGATAATTTCCCTCATAGCTGGCCTTCCAAGATTGAACCATGCCTTTGGCTTCGTCCAGTTCTGCTTTCCTTTCGGTTCTTTCATGTTTTGTAACGGCCTATCACATAGCGCCTCCAGATCGACTCTAGCCTTAGTATTATCCTTTGACTTCCCATCTATGCCAAACAATGTACCAAAAAGTGCCTCGGCGATATTCTTCTCGGTGTGCATCACGTCGATGTTGTGTGGGCAAAGGAGGTCTTTGAAGTAAGGCAGATCCCATAAGCATGTTTTGTGAGTCCAGGCGTGCTTAGAATTATACCCCTTGAAGTACCCTGGACACTCTGGATCTGGCTCGAGAGCATTTAACTGATCCAGGGTCTGTTGGCCTGTCAATGCAGGTGGTGCAGAGTTTTTGACAACTCTACCTCTGATGAAGTTCTTCTTGTCTTTCCTGAACTTATGGCGAGGATTCAGGAACTGTTTATGCATGTCGAAGCAAGAAAACTTGTGACCGGCCTGAAGCCAACGAAACTCAAGAGCTCCCTTGCATGTGGGGCACGGGAACCTTCCATGCACACACCAGCCAACGAGTAGCGCATACGCCGGCAAGTCATGCGTCGAGTACATGTACCAGACACGCATTATGAAGTTCCGTTTGCTATAGGCGTCGTATGTCTTGAACCCATTATCCCAGGCTTCTTGCAATTCGTCCTTAAGCGGTTGCATGTACACATTCATATTTTTCCCCGGATAGTTGGGCCCTGGAATTATCAACGTCAGGAAAATGTTCTTTCTTTGCATAATCTGTCCGGGGGGGGGGAGATTGAGTGGAAAGACAAATACGGGCCAACAACTGTATTGGGCTGCCGTCGTACCAAACACACTGAACCCATCCGTGCTGATGCCGACTCGAGGATGCCTCGGATCTGCCGCTTTGTCACCATGTAATTCATCAAACTTTTTCCACGCAACACCATCCGATGTGTGTACAATCATCAGATTCCCATCTGCATCTAGTTCGGTTCTTTTGCCCGTTTTGTGCCATGTCATCTGTCTGGCCGTCTCTTCGACCATGAAAAGACGTTGAAGTCTTGGTACGATTGGCATATACCGAAGAACACTAACGGGGATTTTGGTCTGTGTCTTCTCACCCATACCGTTGTCTACCACAACATACCTGGAAGACTTGCAAATGGGACAATAGTTCAAGTCCGCATAGTCAAGCCTAAACAAGACACATCCTTTCTCACAGGCATGTATCTTATCATAGGGCATCTTCAGTGCACGGAGGATTTTGTCCGACTGGTACAGGTTTGCAGGCATTACATGGCCTTTGGGTAGAAAGCGTCCAAATACTGTCATCATTGCATCGTAGCATTCTCTGCCCAAGTTGAACTGAGCCTTCAGAGCCATTACTTGTGAGATGGCATCCAACTGACAAAGCTCAGTGTGCTCATGGAGCGGACGTTTTGAAGACTCCAACATTTCATTGAAGGCCTTTGCAGATTCCTCCATCTCCTCGTCCGAATCCCGAGCATCATCGAAGTCTTGCACCATGTTTTCCATCCCGGTACCATGCTCGTCGGTGCGACGACGATCCACCTCAGCTCGGTCACGTTGGGCAGACTCACCATGAAATGTCCACACCGTATAATCGGGCGTAAAACCACTCTTCTGCAGGTGTTTGCCCATTTCAGCCTCTGTCCTCTTTTCCCAATTGCCGCACCGTAAACAGGGGCACCAGGTTTTCCTCTGGCCTTTTGCAAATGCGGCTCGCACAAACCCCTTGGTTTTTGTGAACCATTCAGTGCTCCATTTGTTCTGACCAGTGTGACCGGTGTATATCCACGCACGATCACTCATCTTGACTTTCAGAGCTACTAGACACACAACAAATATATATATATATATATAAAATTCACCATGTATATATTCATCAGTTGATCTACTTTGTCAATTTTATTACGTCCATGCAACCTACACTCTAATAGGTAATGATAGGTCCTAATCCCACCCGAGTATGTTTAGATTGGGTTCATTTTCCCATGCAATGCTCCGGATCCTACGCAAAATTTCGGCAGCGCCTCCCCGCTGTTCTCCTGATACACGTCTCTGCAATAAACAGAGAGGATGTGTACCCGGAGAACAACAGGGGAGGCACTGACGAAATTTATGCGTCGGATCCGGAGCAAAGCATATGGGAAAACGAACCCAATCTAAACATACTCGGGCTGTCCATGGATAGCGTTGGACAATTCGAAAGAATCAAGGTTATAAATATGCAAATGCATGCATATTTATAACTATGACGCTTTCGAACGGGAGACACATATTGGTTACGCATACTAATGATTCAAGACACATATATAGCTAGCTATCAAGTTTCATCGGAATAGATCAAATAATTAATGGGGGAGGAGGACATGTCATTTGTGCTCACCCACGAACGAAGGGGCAGAGCTCGTCAAACGCACGGCGAGGTCGTCGAACACCAAACCTCGCAGCGATGAAACAACTGCACATTTAAAACTACCCGATCAACACAATTATATATGATGTTTTTCATAACAAAATCGAAAAATATATGACCTAACTAATAATTCACAAATATATGACCCCATCGGCCTCTGGAAGGCCAAAGAACACCTTTTCGGGAGGTGTCGGGGGTCGGGGTGTCGTGTCGGTGTCGGGGTGCCGTGTCGGGGTCGGGGTCTCGGGGTCGGGGTGTCGGGTCGGGGTGCCGGGTCGGGGTCGGGGTGCCGTGTCGGTGTCGGGGTCAGGGTGTCGGGTCAGGCTCGGGGTCGGGGTGTCGGGGTCGGGGTCGGGGTCGTGGTCGGGGTGTCGGGGGTGTCGTGTCGGGGGTCGGGGTGTTGTGTCGGTGTCGGGGTGCTGTTTCGGGGTCGGGGGGTCGGGGTGTCGTGTCGGGGTCAGGGGGTTAGGGGGTCGGGTGTCGGGGTGGAGTTGGGGTCGGGTGTCGGGGTGTGGTGTCGGGGTTGGGGGGTCAGGGGGTCTTCTCATTCTTCTACTACTTCTACTTCTTCTCATTCTTCTACTTCTTCTCATCCCCCGTCTTCTTCTTCTTCTTCTTTCTCCTCCTCCTCCTCCTCCTCCTCCTCCTCCTCCTCCTCCTCCTCCTCTTCTTCTTCTTCTTCTTCTTCTTCTTCTTCCCCCTTCTACTTATTCTACTTTTCGTCTTCTTTTTTCATCTTTTTTCACTTCCTTTAATTATGACTATTTAACTAAAACCTAACACTAGTCTAATATAATCCAATCTAATTAATCTAATCTAGCTAACTATATAACCT
This sequence comes from Triticum aestivum, assembly GCF_018294505.1. Classification (NCBI taxonomy): domain Eukaryota; kingdom Viridiplantae; phylum Streptophyta; class Magnoliopsida; order Poales; family Poaceae; genus Triticum; species Triticum aestivum. Next base: position 172,370,274 of record NC_057814.1, read on the forward strand.
AAACTAAAAACCTAAACTAATTAAAACTAAACTATTTAAACTAATTAAACCTAAACTAAATAACCTAAACTAATTAATTCTAAACTGAAAAAAACTTAAACTAAAAAACCTTATCTAAACAGAAAAGAAAAACAAAAAACAGAAAAGAAAATAGGACACAGGGGGCGGCAGGGGCTCACCGTGGGGGGCGGCGACGGGTCGGGGAGGGGGCGGCAGCGAGGCGGTGCAGCGATGGGGAGGGGAGGGGCAGCGATGGGCGGCGCTCCTCGGGGGGCGGTCGACCCGCGGCTGCAGCGGCATCGGCGGTTGGTCGGGGGTCGGGGGCGGGGACGGGCGCGGCGGTACGGGGCCTGGACGGCCGTGGCGCGGCTGGCCGACGTGGAAGGAGCGGCGGGGCCGCGATGGAGGTTGGGGAGGGGTGCGGGGCGGCGGGGAGGCCGGCTACGCCGGACGGGGTCGGCGGCGGCGGCACGGGCTGGTGTGGGCGCGGCGATGTGGAAGAGGCGGCGAGGGTGCAGTGGAGGTCGGGACGCCACAGGGGAGGGGTGTGGGGCGGCAGGGCGGCCGGCTGCGGCAGACGGGGTCGGCGGCGGCAGCGCGGGTGTGGGTGGGGACGAATGAGAGAGTGGGGAGAAGAGACGGGGCGGGACGGCCGTTAACGTAGCCGCCTCTTTGCCGTCCGCTTGCGGACGGCAAAGAGGTGGGGCCGGTGGGCTTGAGTTGGTTAAACAATAACTGGACCCACCCACCTCTTTGCCGTCTGCTAGCGGACGGCAAAGATTCTTTGCCGTCAGTCAGCGGACGGCAAAGAACTGGCTGATGGCAAAGACTTCGTTTGCCATCAGCCACATCTTTGCCGTTTGTTTTCTTGTGGCTGACGGCAAAGACCTTCTTTGCCGTCAGCCAGCAGACGGCAAAGAGGTGGCAGACGGCAAATAAGTGGATTCGAGTAGTGGGAGGGAAGAAGTTGGAAGTCAACAATGCTTTTGAGATACCTGAAGACATCTATGCAGGGTACTGCACTCCTCCTCATGAAATGAAGAATGAGCGCAAAGTGCGCATTCAGAGGATTGAGAGGAGATGGGCCAGAGAATGGAGGGAGTACAGATATGTGACTCCCAAGTACATGAAGAAATTCGCAGTACACCCTCCATGCCCAAGACCTCCACTGGCACCTGGCCAAGTTGCTGGTCCCTCTAGCATCAGAAGAGGTGAGGATTTCCCCAAGGAGTGGGCCAAGCGTCAAGCTAAGCTGGCCAAAATGGCAAAGGAGGCAGTGAAGAAATTCAATGAAGATTCCGCTACTGCCACTTCTGAGGCATCTGCAAGCCAGCCTAAGAAGCTATGCCCAAGAAGCCCGCACACAAGCCCAGTGCTTCTACTGCAATGCCCTCACGGCCAAGCACCTCAGCAATGCCCTCACGGCCCAGCTCAGCAAAGCCCTCACAGCAAATTCCTCGTGCTGCCCCAGCTCCTCCAATTCCCTCAGCTCCTCCGGCAAAGTCCTCAGCACCTGTGCATCTCGCCTCGTGTCAAAGGACCACAGGAAAATCAATTGCCCCAGGAGCCTCTGCAAGTTCTTCAGCACCTCTGCAATCCTCAACAGGCCCCACTCTGCTGAAGACCAAGGCCACTACTGGACGAGGCGCTAGACCAAGTCCTCACAAGAAGTAGGTTGCCTTTCATGTACCGTCCGATGAAGACGAAGCTGATGATGAGGAACTTGCCAAAATCATCAGAGATAGACAACAGAGGGCCACTAGTGCCAAAGGAAGTGAAGTTCCTCTCCTGCTGGATCCAAAGTTGATCCTTGAGTACATTGGTCTCTGGCACAAGGACCCCAACACTCCTATGCCTGACTTCTAGCTGACTCCTGGCCAAAGTCACATGCCGACCGCCTTCATTGGCGAAGAAAAATGGAAGTTTGAGAAGGCCAGGCAGCTGAAGAAAGCTCAGTACAAGAAGGAGCGACTTCTGGAAAAGAACATTGTGAAAATGACCACTGATGAACTTATTGCTGCTCAAACTGAGATTAAAAACCTCAGTGATGAATTTGACACCTACCATGCAGACTGGCTAGGAGCCAAAGTCAGATTTGTCAAATTGGCGAAAGGATTTTCTTCAAATGTTGCTCCAACGCACATTGAAATTCCTCAGAGTGAAGCATCTGCTCAACCAACTGAAGAACATGCCAGCACCGCTGATGAAGATCAGGCAACTGATGAAACTGCCAGTACCATGGCTGATGAAGATATTCCAGCCGCTGATGAAATTGCCACGGCAACCACTAGTGTTGCGCCTGAAGAACAAGCCAGGCCAGCTAAGGCATCCACCGCTGAGCCTGAAGAAACTGAGCAAATCAGGCCAACTGCATCAGTTGTGCCTGAGGTAAATGAACCGATTTCCTCTGCTCCTTCCGCACCAACACCAAGTCCAGTTCTTCCTTCTGCATCAGAAGCAAAGAAAACAAAGGCTGCGGAGCGAGCGGCAGTGAAGAAGAGGAAAGCCTCTGCTTCATCAAATTCTTCAGTATCGAAGAAGATGAAGATATTGACAAGCTCTTTTGAGAATCCCATTGATGTTGTTCCCGTCTCAAGCATGCCATCAAAGGAAATCATTCCTTTGGTGAAAATTATGAGATCCCAAGCGGATCTGATGAAGACGTTCCTTCTGCTGCTTCTTCAGAGCAGTTGGACGAAGAAATTGAAGTGGACAATATCCCTTCAACCCGAGTTGTCTCATCGCCAATGCCTCAGTTCACAGCTGAAGAGGCATGCGTTGAAGAATTGAGTGAAGAAGATGAAAACGTGGACATTGGGAGCACCACTCCAGTGATGAATGATGACTTTTGGGAAAGTCAGCACCCCAACTCCCCCATGTTCACGCCACTGCAACAGATTCCTCAGTCCTCAGTACACACTGAAGTTCAAATGGGCTCTGATGAACATCAAGCCACTCCTTCCATTCATGAAGAAATTCCAGCCACTAGTGCTGATGTAAATGCTGATGAAGAATTGAAGACCCAGGCTGCAACTGAAGCAGAAACTGAAATTCCTCAGCCTGTGGTGCCTGAGAATGTGATTCCTGAGCCTTTGATGACTTTGATTGATACTCGTCAGCCCAAGCCGAAGAATCCCTTCTCGAAGAAGCAAAACTTCAAGGCTGATGACTTCTTCCACGAGCATGTGTTCTTAACAGATTTCAACCCATATGACTCTGCTCGTCTACGAAGGAAGCATTTCTAGACCGCCAGCCAAGCAAACTTCTATTCTTCATTGCTTTTTGATAAGGCCAATGTCTTTGACCATGAGCATATTCCTCATGTGGACATGGAATCACTGCCTTGCTTGACACTAGTCCTCAGTGTTCTTCATGACGCTAGACTGCTCAACTTCTGCACCGACATATGTGATTGGAATGAAGAGCTAATTCTTCAGTTCTATGCGACGCTGCACATCACAGGAAATGCTGATGATGTGAACTCTTGGGTTGGACTGGATGACAGAAAACACTCACTTCAAAGCACCAGCCTCTGAATTGCTTCATGCCTTGCCCGTCAGTCCTCCCCTTGAAGGTGCACATTGTATCTATCATGAACCTGAACTCAATGATCACTATATGCAAGTGTTGATGAAGCCGCTAAAGCCCGGTCAAGCCCCAAGGACCAAATTCCTCATGAAGGAATTGTTGTATGTGCCACGGACTGTCTATCACATTTTGACCAAGACATTGAGTCCAATCAAAGGCCACGACTCTAATGAAGAAGAGGTCGTTGGCATCATGAAGAATCTGCTGTTCAATATCATCCATGGCATTCCTGTCAACTACTATGATTTCTTCATGAGGATTCTGGCCAATGTTGCATTGTCTCCTTTTGAATTGAAGCCTTACGCTCCCTGGATTATGAGATTCCTCAGATCAAGGTCTTCAATCAATTACAAGGCTGACACTCTCAACCATGGCAGCTACTTGCCCCCCATTGAAGTCCTCAAGCGGACATTTTCCTCAGCTGATGAAAAGGGCAAGGCTACTGCTGTTATTGATGAAGGCATTCGTCCGTTGGATGGTCAGTTCCGCAAAGCTACATCTTACTCCACCAATGATGACTCTGCCACTCATGACTCTGCCGCCAATGCCACCAAGCAAAATCCTCAAGGCACAGCTCCAATGGTGATGACTGATCATGAGCTTCTCCTCAGTCTTCACCAGAAGGTCGATCGCAACCACAAATGGGTTAAGCGTCAGTTTGGTTCAATTCTTCACAACATGACTGCTACACACAATTCAGTGAAGAAGAACCACTACTACCTCCATGAAGTATTCAATCGCACCTGGGCTGTTCTGTCTCATCTTTATGGTGAAGAAGATTTGAAGCAGATGGGCTTAAAGCAGGACTTTGACTGGTCCCAGCCACAGTCGAAGAAATTCAAGAAAGTCAAAGTTCCTTCCTTGGTATCCAGCTCATATTCTTCATCACGTGAGACTGATGAGCATGAAGATTTGGACCACAATGCGGCATGCCCTACCTCAACAACCGACCCCAACAACACTGGCGCTCCTCCATCGACTTCGTGATATTTTTCAGGGGCGTTAGTCCTCACTTTTCGTCCCTTTTGGTCATTCGGTGACAAAGGGGGAGAAATTTGAGTTAGTCTTCAAACAGGTCTTTATATATGGGCGTTTTTTTCTAAGTTACAACTCTCGTTCTTCTGAAGAATTCATTGGATCGAGTTGTAAACTTAAACCCGATGGTGGTCTGATACTTTTGCTATGTTCTTCTGCATGCTATTTCCTCATATATGTTAATGCATGCATGCTGAATTACATCAGTCACCATATTTCATCATGCATTTCAAATTCTTCATATCATATGATAAATGCATGTATGAATTACAAGATATAGGGGGAGATCTCCATGATTCTACTCTTCACATGTGCATTGCTTCAAAAGCAAATTCCTCATTATGCACATCTTCAGGGGGAGTTCTTCTATATCTTGCAATCAAATTCCTCATTATCTGTTTTTACACTTCATATGTTTATCCCCGTTGAAAACTTAACCTATATTGTCATCAATCACCAAAAAGGGGGAGATTGTAAGTGCATATAGTGCCCCTTAGTGATTTTGTTGTATTGAAGACTTATAGGTTAAGGGACTAATGCATTTGTAAGTGTACACAGGTCTATAAGTCTGTGAGGAGTTTGATATTTATAGAGAAATTCGACCCTTAAAAATGAATGTCTTCAACTGAAGACTTATGGATTTCTGAAGACTTTGAAAGTGAAGAAATTGGTGTGATCGTGAAGACTTGATATTTTTGCGAGGAACATGAAGCGTGAAGACTTTTGTGTTCGTAGTTTCATTTTCTCTTTCTTGAGTCATAGGAAACACCGTACTGTTAAAGGGGGTCGAGGAAAAACTAAGGAAAAGTTTCCAAGTGATGCTCATCTCAAAATCCTACACCTACCAATCCTTTCGAGTGAAGCCATTGGAAATCTCATACAGTTCAATCAATTTCTTCATTGACAGAGAAGGAGTTCTTCTGGTCTCTGAGGAATTAGTTCTGATTGAGGAGTTAGGAATTCGCCAGTGCGGATTGCCTACAAGTGAGGAACATGATAGCCCTGAGGAATTTCAACCTCAAATTTCGGACCGTTGCTGTGCTATGTGCCAACTGTCCCAAAATATCAACCCACCTAACGGTCATATCATTGAAGGGCATTTATGTCTTATCATGTCGGGCTGCTCCCTAGGCTATAAATAGCCGCCCGTACAACCACTACCTGGTTGGCTGCTTCGAGAGATACTGACACTTGTCATTGAGAGCATCCCATCATCCGAGGACTTTGAGCAAAAATCATCAAGTGAGGAAAACCCAAACCCAAACACCTACAAACCCAAAGTGATTGAGCATCACTGAAGAAATTGTTCCTGTGTGGATCCGACGCTTGTTACCTTTGAAGACTGTGCATCTTCCAGATGGTTAGGCGTCATGGTCTAGAGCATCCAATAGGAAATTGTGGATCGCCGAGTGACCGAGTTTGTGAAGGTTTGGAAGTCACCTGAAGACTTACCATGAGTGATTGGGCGAGGTCTGTGTGACCTTTGCTCAAGGAGAATATGGTGAGGACTGTGTGTCCTCAGGTTTAAATACACAACCACTCCAACCAGACGTACAACTGTCACAGCAGTTGGAACTGTCTACCAAATCACTATCTTCACCAAGCCTATTGGTTCTATTTCCTCAACCCTTCCATTTCCTCATTACTGTGTTGTGTGCTTGTTCATATCTGTTCGAAGCCTTTGACTGAAGACTTTCTCAATTTCCTCAGTTCAATTTCTTCAGTCTGTTTGTCTTCATCCTGTTTATCCTTTGTTTATGCTTTCTGTACTCTGTGCTCGTTTCATTTCATCGTGACGACTGTGCTTATGTTCTGTTGTGATTGCAGCACTTATTCCACTGCAAGTAGTTCTTCGCTAAGGAATTTCCTCACCCTGAAACCTCATGAAGAATTCATAAAAATCGCCTATTCACCCCCCTCTAGTCGACTTAACGCACTTTCAGCCCCCCGGGGCGCGCCCCCTGCCTCGTGGGCCCCTGGGACTCCACCGACCTCAACCCCAACTCCATATATTCACGTTCGGGGAGAAAAAAAATCAGAGAGAAGGATTCATCATGTTTTACGATACGGAGCCGCTGCCAATCCCTAATCTCTCTCGGGAGGGCTGATCCGGAGTCCTTTCGGGGCTCCGGAGAGGGGAATCCGTCGCCGTCATCATCATCAACCTTCCTCCATCACCAATTTCATGATGCTCACCACTGTGCATGAGTAATCCCATCATAGGCTTGCTGGACGGTGATGGGTTGGATAAGATTTACCATGTAACCGAGTTAGTTTTGTTAGGGTTTGATCCCTAGTATCCATTATATTCTAAGATTGATGTTGCTATGACTTTGCTATGCTTAATGCTTGTCACTAGGGCCCAAGTGCCATGATTTCAGATCTGAACCTATTATGTTTTCATGAATATATGTGAGTTCTTGATCCTATCTTGCAAGTCAATAGTCACCTACTATGTGTTATGATCCGGCAACCCCGAAGTGACAATAATCGGGACCACTCCTGGTGATCACGTAGTTCGAGGAGTTAATGTATTCACTAAGTGTTAATGCTTTGGTCCGGCACTCTATTAAAAGGAGGCCTTAATATCCCTTAGTGTCCAATAGGACCCCGCTACCACGGGAGGGTAGGACAAAAGATGTCATGCAAGTTCTTTTCCATAAGCACACATGACTATATTCGGAATACATGCCTACATTACATTGATGAACTGGAGCTAGTTCTGTGTCACCCTATGTTATAACTGTTGCATGAGGAATCGCATCCGACATAATTATCCATCATTGATCCGTTGCCTACGAGCTTTCACATATTGATCTTTGCTTAGTTACTTTTCCGTTGCCGCTGTTACGATTACTACAAAAACTGCTACTGTTACTTTTGCCACCGTTACCATTACTTCCATATTACTTTGCTACTAAGTATTTTGCTGCAGATATTAAGTCTTTCAGGTGTGGTTGAATTGACAACTCATCTGCTAATACTTGAGAATATTCTTTGGCTCCCTTTGTGTCGAATCAATAAATTTGGGTTGAATACTCTACCCTCAAAACCGTTGCGATCCCCTATACTTGTGGGTTATCAAGATTATTTTCTGGCGCTGTTGCCGGGGAGCATAGCTCTATTCTTTGAGTTACTTGGGATTTATATCTGTTGATCACTATGAGGAACTTGAAAGATGAAAGAACCAAGATTTATCCCTCAATTACGAGGGGAGGTAAGGAACTGCCATCTAGCTCTGCACTGATTCACCTTCTGTTTTGAGTAAACTTGCGACACCTACTCCTGTTATTGATTCTGATATGTCGCATGTTATTGATGATGCCACTTCTACTTTGCATGATACTTATGATGAAACTACTTGTATGCTTGATAATACTGTGCCATTAGGTGAATTTCTTGATGAACAAATTGCTAGGGTTAGAGAGAATGAAATTATTGAAACTGATAATATTGATGAAAGTGATGATGATGATTCTCCCGTAGATATGAATTGCCTGATGTGCCTGAGGGTTATGTTATGGATGAAGAAACTTCTAGAGACCTTTTTGCTTGCAAAGATAGATATGATCTTAAGAAGCTGTTAGCTAAGCTGAAAGAAAAGTCTTTGAATGCTAGAATTAAAAATTTGACCCTGCTTTTGCTACTTCACCTATCTGTATTTCTGATAAGGATTATGATTTCTCTGTCGATCCTGAGTTAATTACTTTGGTTGAATCTGATCCTTTCTATGGCTATGAATCTGAAAGTGTTGTGGTGCATCTTAATAAATTGAATGATATAGCCACCCTACTCACTCATGAGGAAAAAAATTCATTACTACTATATCCTCAAGTTATTTCCGTTCTCACTAAAGGGTGATGCTAAAACATGGTTTAATTCTCTTGCTCCTGGTTGTGTGCGTAGTCCCCAGGATATGATTTATTACTTCTCTGCTAAATATTTCCCCGTTCATAAGAAACAAGCTGCCTTAAGGGAAATATATAATTTTGTGCAAATTGAAGAAGTGAGTCTCCCACAAGCTTAGGGGAGGCTTCTCAGATTACTTAATGCTTTGCCCGATCATCCTCTCAAGAAAAATGAAATACTTGGTATATTTTATAATGGACTAACCGATGCTTCCAGAGACCACCTGGACAGTTGTGCTGGTTGTGTTTTCAGGGAAAGAACTGTTGAGCAAGCTGAATTGCTATTGAATAATATATTGAGTAATGATAATGATTGGACACTTCCTGAACCAACTCCTAAGCCATCTCTGAAGAAAAGGGATATTCTATTTCTCAGTCCTGAAGATATGCAAGAGGCAAAGAAATCTATGAAAGAAAAGGGTATTAAAGCTGAAGATGTTAAGAATTTACCACCTATTGAAGAAATACATGGTCTTAATAACCCGACATAGGTAGTAAAGGTAAATTCTCTCTATAGATTTGATGAAGGTGATATTCCTCATAATAAGTCTACTAGCCAATGCTTGGATGAGTTTGATAATTTTATTGTTAAACAAGAAAACTTCAATGCTTATGTTGGTAGACAATTGAAACGTAATGCTTATATTGTTGAACACTTGAGTGATTATATGCCTGGAGTTAAAGTTGACCTTAAACTTATTAGTAAACATGCTTCTATGGTTACCACTCAGGTGATTTGCTTAAGGCTCAAGATGATTTGCTCAATGAATTAAATAATAAGAAAAATGATAATGCTGTTAGAGTTATGACTAGAGGGGGTAAAATGACTCAGGAACCTTTGTATCCTGAGGGCCACCCTAAGAGAGTTGAGCAAGACTCTCAGAGAACTAATGTTGATACACCTAGTCCTTCTAAGAAGAAGAAAAAAGAAAAATGATAGGACTTTGCATGCTTCTAGTGAACCTGTTGTTGATACGACTGAGAATCCCAATGATATTTCTATTTCTAATACTGAAACACAATCTAGTAATGAACATGAACCTAGTGATAATGTTAATGATGATGTTCATGTTGATGCTTAACCTAGCAATAACAATGATGTAGAGATTGAACCCGCTGTTGATCTTGATAACCCACAATCGAAGAATCAATGTTATGATAAGAGAGACTTCGTTGCTAGGAAGCACAGTAAAGAAAGAGAACCATGGGTTCAGAAACCCATGCCTTTTCCTCCTAAACCATCCAAGAAAAAGGATGATGAGGATTTTGAGCGCTTTGCTGAAATGATTAGACCTATCTTTTTGCATATGCGTTTGACTGATATGCTTAAAATGAATCCTTATGCTAAGTATATGAAAGATATTGTTACAAATAAAAGAAAGATACCGGAAGCTGAAATTTCCACCATGCTTGCCAATTATACTTTTAAAGGTGAAATACCTAAGAAACTAGAAGATCCAGGAGTACCAACTATACCATGCTCCATTAAAAGAAATTATTTTAAAACTGTTTATGTGATCTCGGAGCCGGTGTTAGTGTTATGCCTCTCTCTTTATATCGTAGACTTCATTTGAATAAGTTGACACCTACTGAAATATCTTTGCAAATGGCCGATAAATCAACTGCTATACCTGTCGGTATTTGTGAGGATGTGCCTGTTGTGGTTGCAAACGTTACTATTTTAACGGACTTTGTTATTCTTGATATTCCCGAGGACGATCCTATGTCAATTATCCTTGGTAGACCCTTTTTGAATACTGCGGGGCTGTTATTGATTGCAACAAAGGCAATGCCACTTTTCATGTTAATGGTAATGGGCATACGGTACATTTTCCGAGGAAACAACCTCAAGTCCACAGTATCAATTCTACTGGAAAAATTTCAACGATTACTATTGGAGGTTTTGAATTCCCTCTTCCTACCGTCAAGAAGAAATATGATCTTCTTATTGTTGGGGACATGCATATCCCCGTTGAGGTAACCTAGTGTTATTCGAAAATTCTCCGGTTTCATGTTATGCGGAAAGAGTTTGTTAACAAGACTTGATCAACCTTGTTAGTGGATTCCTTTTGATGAGCACGAGATGGATGAAGTTAGAAAGCACAACTCTCTGTACCCTCCTTTTACTCTCTGTTATTTAGATTAAATAAATCGATAATAGTATTTTCTACCTGTTTTCTGAATTATCCTTACAACAAAAAATACCCCGAAAATAAAAGTTCTACAAACGTCGTGAAAATGAAATGTGATTTTTTGTAGAATATTTAAGAATTTATGGCACTGAGAACACATCAGGGGGCCCACCATTTGGCCACGAGGGCACAGGACACGCCCACCCCCTAGGGCGCGCCCCTGCCTCGTGGGCCCCACGTGGACCCCCTCCACTTATTCCAGCACCCACTCACTTCGTCTTCCTCCAGAAAAAATCCTCCCATAGCTCAAACCCGTGTTCTAGCTCATCCTACTACCATTTTCAATCTCTTTGCTCAAAGCTCCATTCACAAAACTGTTTGGGGAGATTGTTCTTCGGTATGTAACTCCTCCGTTGATCCAATTAGTTTTTGTTCTGCTTTATTTATTACAAATTTTTGCTGCTTAGGTGACCCTGTTCTTGAGCTTGCATGTCAAATTTATATGGTCCAAAGTAGTTCTAATGCATGATATAGCCTCTAGGGACTTGTGGGAGTAGTTGCTATCAATCTTGTTGAGTTTGGTTCACTTTTATTTTGAGTCACTAAAAATTTCAGAAATTTTTCAGAGAAAGAAAATGATGAAGAGATTGTTGAGGGGCTCCTCGAGCCGAAGCTCAAAGCATAAGCAGAATAAGGAGAATAAAAAGCCCAAATACAATCTTCCTCACACTACGGAGGCCTCACCGACTTCCTCCACGACCAGCGCAAACAGCACGTACCTCATCTTGCCCGAGGCCATTTATGCATACTGGAGGCTGACACAAGTCCCAGAGCCAGAGCCTGAGCCACCACTTGACCCTTATCGATAGTCCGTTTATCAGTGGTATCCGGTGGAGATCGCCAACCAGTGGCACCCTGAGGACCCTCCTCAGTACACCGGAGAGAGTAGCTTCGATCCGTGGGCATAGACCAACTTAGGCCAAAAGCCTAAGCTTGCGGGAGTACGTATTTCTCACTGACATTACATTCATGTTCACACACTCATTCTAGTTGTCGGTGCTCATACTTTTTCATTGTATTATCCATGCTAGTTTATTTTCTTTTCTAAGCTTTCTTCTTGTGTGTCTGAAAAACCTTAAGAAAAACCGAAAAAACTAGTTGTAGCTTTTAGCTAGTTTACTTTTCATGCCTGTAGTAGTAATTAAAAGAAAACACAAAAAGATTTCTCATTCTTATTTTGCTTGTTGGGAGCATTCCCGTGTAAATAGTTTTATTTCTTTTCTTTTTTTTGGGAGTCGAGAGGAGAAGACCTTCATGAAAATGTTGAGTGGCTCTCATATGCATTATTGTTGATTTAACCAAGAGCCCATATTACCTTGTCTTCTCCCTTGTATTAAATGCTTGCACTTTCCAGCTTAGTCCAATGCACATGCACTATTATTATTATCCACACTGTTTGGTCGTGCGAGTGAAAGGCAATAATGACGATATATGATGGACTGATTGAGATGAGAGAAGCTGGTATGAACTTGACCTATCTTGTTTTTGTAAATATGATTAGTTCATCGTTCCTGATTCAGCCTATTATGAATGAAACATGTTTGCAATGACAATTAGAGATTATACTTGCTCATGTCATGCTTAATTAGCTAGGAGTTTATAATCATTTACCTTGCGTGCCAACATGCTATTAAAATGGTTGTGATGTGGTATGATAGGGTGGTATCCTCCTTTGAACGATTCGAGTGGCTTGACTTGGCACATGTTGACGCATGTAGTTGAAACAGAATCAACATAGCCTCCACGATATTTATGTTCATGGTGATTTATATCATACTCATGCTTGCACTCATTTTTGATTAATCTTAATGCATGTTCATGAATGTTGTCGCTCTCTAGTTGGTCGCTTCCCAGTCTCTTTCTAGCCTTCACTTATGCTAAGCGGGAATACTGCTTGTGCATCCACTTCCATAAACCCCAAAGTTATTCCATATGAGTCCATCATACCTTCCTATATGCGGTATTTACCTGCCGTTCCAAGTAGATTTGTATGTGCCACACTCTAAACCTTCAAATGAAATTCTTTTTTGTATGCTCGAATAGCTCATGTATCAACTAGGGATGTCTATATCTTCCATGCTAGGTGGGTTATTCTCACGATGAGTGGACTCCGCTCATCACTCACGAGAAAATGGCCAGTAACTGGGATGCCTAGTCCCATTCTCAAATCAAAATAATTGCAAACAAAACTCCGGCAGGATTGTTGCTAGTTGGAGGCACCCGTTGTTTCGGGCAAGCCATGGATTGATGCTTGTTAGTGGTGGTGGGGGGGGGTATAAACTTTACCATTCTGTTTGGGAACCGCCTATAATGTGTGTGGCATGGAAGATATCGAGATCTCTTGGTTGTTATGTTGAATGAATGTATGCCACTCAAAATATTATTCAACCTCTTCAAAACTCGAGCTCTGGCACCTCTACAAATCCCTGCTTCCCTCTGCGAAGGGCCTGTCTATTTACTTTTATGTTGAGTCACCATCCTCTTATTAAAAAGCACCAGTTGGAGAGCACCGCTGTCATGCGCATGCATTGCTATTAATTTACATTGAGTATGACTGTGACTGGATCTCTTTTACCATGAATTACAATGTCTAGTTAGTCCTTGATCTTCAGGGGTGCTCTGCATTTATGTTTTGCGGTCTCAGAAAGGGCTAGCAAGATACCATCTTGTTATATTATGTTATGATTGTTTTGAGGAAGTGTTGTCATCCGAGATTTATTGTTATTGCTTGCTAGTTGATTATGCCATTGATATGAGTAAACATGAGACCTAAATGTTAAATTGAATATGGTTAGTTCATAATCTTTGCTGAAAACTTGAATGCTGGCTTTACATATTTGCAAAAACAAGATCAAACAGAGTTTGTAAAAGTTTTTCTTTATCACTTTCAGTTTGTCAACTGAATTGCTTGAGGACAAGTGTAGCGATCCGACCTCAGACGGTCAAATCTCTGTGTATAAGTGTCATCCCTGGATCGGTAATGCTCACACACACAATACTTGAAGGATTTATAACAGAGTGCAATAACACACTTATTACATCGAATGTCTCAAAATAGAACTTATTACAATAATATGGCTTAAGGCCATCTAAATAAGATAACCGCGGAAGCATCGAAGGTAAATGAGTCCATCAACTCCAACGGCATAGCCGAGTGCACGACAACGACCTAGCGCACCTTACTCTTTGTCTGAAAAGTCTGCAACATAATACGTTGCAGCCCGAAATGGGTCAGCACATGGAATATGCTGGCAAAATAACACTGTAGAGCAAAGAACAAGGTAAATGCTAACACTACATGCACATATGGCTGGTGGAGGCTCTACGGTTATCATGTTTTTGCGAAAAGCCAAATTTTCCCTACAATAAAGGAATATATTTTATTTAACTATCATGGTAGTTGATAAACATTGAGAAGGTTCCTCCAACTCAATCCCAATTAAACAGTATTAATAACCCAACCAATTAGATTAAGAGTGATGAGATCAACATGATAATTCAAGAACCAGATACTCAAGATGTCCATAACCGGGGACACGGCTAACCATGATTAGTTTGTACACTCTGCAGTGGTTTGCGCACTTTTACCCACAAGACTCGATCTCCTCCGTGTGATTTCTCGCACTACATGGTGCTTGAGAAACGGATGACCGAGACACAGTCTTTCAGAAGCATTAACTCTTTACTCTAGGTAGACAGTTACACCTACTTTCCCCTACATCTGCTAGCCTACCACTGAAAGAGGTCACGCAACATACTCAACTATGCCAGAGCCCATAATGGCTTGTGGCTGCACACGAAAGTTTCTAGCATGAATAATCTTATGATCCCTTTGAGCCTAGGTGGCGAACCATAGGATGATCACACGGTTACTCCGGGATATCCTAGGAGAACACTGGATTCTCCAGGTCCCCAGACAACCAATCCACCCAGATGTGTATTAAAGTAGCCACCTTAAGTTAACCATTAATTAACATCTCTCACATCTGTCATGGATCACTCAAACCAAACCACGTCTACGAGCATAGCATAGCAGTATAAGCATAACGTAGAAGTAACTCCCATGGTTTGATATAAAGGGTAATAGGTTCTACCTCATCATCTACTTCCCAAACCCACATGTTAAACAGATCCTACTCATGCAATATTTGAGGATTGGAACTAATGCATAAAAACTGGGTAATAAAGAGGTATGATCAAAGTGTTATTTGCCTTGCTGACGATGTGCAAACCCTAGAGACTCGTAGTAGCACGCTTCGCACTCCGGAAATTCTATCGCAAACAAACAATAGCATACATAAGCACTCAAGCATAGATGCAAGGGTAAAACTCAGATGAGAAAGATCAAACTGAAAATTCAACTGAAGAGCTTCGATTTGCAAAAAGAATCAATCAAATCGGAGCTACGAAACTCCAACTACGATCAAAAGAAGTTCGAAAACAAATCTTCTTGAAACCAAATTTTAAGTTGTCAAAATCATGTTCTAGTTGATTAACTGGAAAGAGGGGTTCGAGACAAAAATTTTGGCGTTGGTTTCACTGGATTTGGACGAACAGTTAAAAAGTTGTGAGGGTTTGAAGATCAGGGGCTAACCTGTGATAAAAATAATCACGGATAGGTCCCTGGCAAAAAAAACAGAAAAATAAAAATCTATCGGACGAACGCCCGCTAATAGTGACAAACGAACGAATTCGTTCGTTAACAGAACTAAACGAACGAACGTTCGCAAAATAGATCTGAACCGGAAAAAAATGAGAAAAACCGATCTAAAAAAATGGAGTAGATCTAGGGTTTACCGGAAAAACCGACGAAAACCCGAAAAAACCGTTCGGCCGCGGCGGGGTCGGGTTCCGGCGATAGCGCGACGCGGGGCGGCGATGGCGTGGCGGCGGAGCGGCAGCGGTGGCTAGGGTTTCGCGTGGCGCGGCTTGGGCTGGTGGCGGCTTGGGGCTGGCGGCCTTGGGCCTCGCCTTATGAAGGCGAGGCCGCCTAGGAGTCCCGGCCCGAGCCGGCTCCTAGGTCGGTTCGCGATTTTTTAATAAATTCCGCCGAAGAAAATCCTAAATAAATAAAAAATGCTAAAAATGCCAAAAAAAAATCACCGTCTAAATAAAATATTTAGAACAAAGTGAACATTTTTCTGGCCTAAAAATGAATATTTTTTTTTAAAAATGCATATTTTTCTAATTCAAATAAAATCTCGAATAAAATCCAAATAAAATATTTATTTGATTTTAACATTTTTGCTCGAATGTTTCTTTTATTTTGGAGAAGTCCTTTTATCTCCTCTCTTTTATTTTATATTGGAAATATTTCGGAGAGAAAATTATTAAAACCAAAATGATCCTTTTTTCAAATTTGAGAAAAATTCAAATATGAAAATAAATGAAATCCCCAACTCTCTCCGTGGGTCCTTGAGTTGCTTAGGATTTCTAGGATCACAAACGAGAATGCAAATAAAATACGATATGCATATGATGACCTATGTATAACATTGAAAATTGGGATGTTACAACAAGCAAAGGTTTAAGCTTGGGGGAGTTGATACGTCTCCAACGTATCTACTTTTCCAAACACTTTTGCCCTTGTTTTGGACTCTAACTTGCATGATTTGAATGGAACTAACCCGGACTGACGCTATTTTCAGCAGAACTGCCATGGTGTGATTTTTGTGCAGAAATAAAAGTTCTCGGAATGACATGAAAATCCATGGAGACACATTTTGGAATTAATGAAAAATACTGGCGAAAGAATCAGCATCAGGGGGGCCACACCTTGTCCACGAGGGTGAAGGGCGCGCCCCGTGCCTCGTGGGCCCCCCGTGACTCCACCGACCTCAACCCCAACTCCATATATTCACGTTCGGGGAGAAAAAAAATCAAAGAGAAGGATTCATCGCGTTTTACGATACGGAGCCGCTGCCAAGCCCTAATCTCTCTCGGGAGGGCTGATCTGGAGTCCGTTCGGGGCTCCGGAGAGGGAAATCCGTCTCCATGGTCATCATCAACCTTCCTCCATGACCAATTTCATGATGCTCACCACCGTGTGTGAGTAATCCCATCGTAGGCTTGCTAGACGGTGATGGGTTGGACGATATTTACCATGTAATCGAGTTAGTTTTGTTAGGGTTTGATCCGTAGTATCCATTATGATCTAAGATTGATGTTGCTATGACTTTGCTATGCTTAATGCTTGTCACTAGGGCCCGAGTGCCATGATTTCAGATCTGAACCTATTATGTTTTCATGAATATATGTGAGTTCTTGATCCTATCTTGCAAGTCAATAGTCACCTACTATGTGTTATGATCCGGCAACCCTGAAGTGACAATAATCGGGACCACTCCTGGTGATGACCGTAGTTTGAGGAGTTCATGTATTCACTAAGTGTTAATGCTTTGGTCCGGTACTCTATTAAAAGGAGGCCTTAATATCCCTTAGTTTCCAATAGGACCCCGCTGCCACGGGAGGGTAGGACAAAAGATGTCATGCAAGTTCTTTTCCATAAGCACGTATGACTATATTCGGAATACATGCCTACATTACATTGATGAACTGGAGCTAGTTCTGTGTCACCCTATGTTATAACTGTTGCATGAGGAATCGCATCCGACATAACTATCCATCATCGATCCGTTGCCTACGAGCTTTTCACATATTGATCTTTGCTTAGTTAATTTTCCATCGCCACTGTTACGATTACTTCAAAAACTGCTACTGTTACTTTTGCCACCGTTACCGTTACTTCCATACTACTTTGCTACTAAATATTTTTCTGCAGATATTAAGTCTTTGAGGTGTGGTTGAATTGACAACTCGGCTGCTAATACTTGAGAATATTCTTTGGCTCCCCTTGTGCCGAATCAATAAATTTGGGTTGAATACTCTACCCTCGAAAACTATTGCGATCCCTATACTTGTGGGTTATCAAGACTATTTTCTGGCTCCGTTGCCGGGGAGCATAGCTCTATTCTTTGAGTTACTTGGGAATTATATCTGTTGATCACTATGAGGAACTTGAAAGATGAAAGAACCAAGATTTATCCCTCAACTACGAGGGGAGGTAAGGAACTGCCATCTAGCTCTGCACTTGATTCACCTTCTATTTTGAGTAAACTTGCGACACCTACTCCTGTTATTGATTCTGATATGTCGCATGTTATTGATGATGCCACTTCTGCTTTGCAAGATACTTATGATGAAACTACTTCTATGCTTGCTAATACTGTGCCATTAGGTGAATTTCTCGATGAACAACTTGCTAGGGTTAGAGAGAATGAAACTATTGAAACTGATAATATTGATGAAAGTGATGATGAAGATTCTCCCCCTAGATATGAATTGTATGATGTTCCTGAGGGTTATGTTATGGATGAAGAAACTGCTAGAGACTTTTTGCTTGCAAAGATAGATATGATCTTAAGAAACTGTTAGCTAAGCTCCAAGAAAAGTCTTTGAATGCTAGAATGAAATATGACCCTGCTTTTGCTACTTCACCTATCTGTATTTCTGATAAGGATTATGATTTCTCTGTCGATCCTGAGTTAATTACTTTGGTTGAATCTGATCCTTTCTATGGCTATGAATCTAAAACTGTTGTGGTGCATCTTACTAAATTGAATGATATAGCCACGCTATTCACTCATGAGGAAAAAATTCGTTAGTATTATATCCTTAAGTTATTTTCGTTCTTATTAAAGGGTGATGCTAAAACATGGTTTAATTCTCTTGCTCCTGGTTGTGTGCGTAGTCCCCAGGATATATGATGGACTGATTGAGATGAGAGAAGCTGGTATGAACTCGACCTATCTTGTTTTTCTAAATATGATTAGTTCATCATTCCTGATTTAGCCTATTATGAATGAAACATGTTTGCAATGACAATTAGAGATTATAGTTGCTCATGCCATGCTTAATTAGCTAGGAGTTTATAATGGTTTACCTTGCGTGCCAACATGCTATTAAAATGGTTGTGATGTGGTATGATAGGGTGGTATCCTCCTTTGAACGATTCGAGTGGCTTGACTGGCACATGTTCACGCATGTAGTTGAAACAGAATCGACATAGCCTCCACGATATTTATGTTCATGGTGATTTATATCATACTCATGCTTGCACTCATTGTTGATTAATCTTAATGCATGTTCATGACTGTTGTCGCTCTCTAGTTGGTCGCTTCCCAGTCTCTTTATAGCCTTCACTTGTACTAAGCGGGAATACTGCTTGTGCATCCACTTCCATAAACCCCAAAGTTATTCCATATGAGTCCATCATACCTTCCTATATGCGGTATTTACCTGCCGTTCCAAGTAGATTTGTATGTGCCACACTCTAAACCTTCAAATGAAATTCTGTTTTGTATGCTCGAATAGCCCATGTATCGACTAGGGCTGTCTATATCTTCCATGCTAGGTGGGTTATTCTCACGATGAGTGGACTCCGATCATCACTCACGAGAAAATTGCCGGTAACTGGGATGCCTAGTCCCATGCTCAAATCAAAATAATTGCAAGCAAAACTCCGGCAGGATTGTTGCTAGTTGGAGGCACCCGTTGTTTCGGGCAAGCCATGGATTGATGCTTGTTAGTGGTGGGGGAGTATAAACTTTACCATTCTGTTTGGGAACCGCCTATAATGTGTGTGGCATGGAAGATATCAAGATCTCTTGGTTGTTATCTTGACAATGAAAGCATGCCACTCAAAATATTATTCAATCTCTGTTTCAAAACTCGAGCTCTGGCACCTCTACAAATCCCTGCTTCCCACTACGAAGGGCCTATCTATTTACTTTTATGTTGAGTCACCATCCTCTTATTAAAAAGCACCAGTTGGAGAGCACCGCTGTCATGCGCATGCATTGCTATTAATTTACATTGAGTATGAATGTGACTGGATCTCTTTTACCATGAATTACAATGTCTAGTCAGTCCTTGATCTTCAGGGGTGCTCTGAATTTATGTTTTCCGGTCTCAGAAAGGGCTAGCGAGATACCATCTTGTTATATTATGTTATGATTGTTTTGAGAAAGTGTTGTCATCCGAGATTTATTATTATTGCTCGCTAGTTGATTATGCCATTGAGATGAGTAAACATGAGAACTAAATGTTATTATGAATATGTTAGTTCATAATCTTTGCCGAAAACTGGAATGCTGGCTTTACATATTTGCAACAACAAGATCAAACAGAGTTTGTAAAAGTTTTTCTTTATCACTTTCAGTTTGTCAACTGAATTGCTTGAGGACAAGCAAAGGTTTAAGCTTGGGGGAGTTTATACATTTCCAACGTATCTACTTTTCCAAACACTTTCGCCCTTGTGTTGGACTCTAATTTGCATGATTTGAATGGAACTAAGCCGGACTGACGCTGTTTTCAGCAGAACTACCATGGTGTTATTTTTGTGCAGAAATAAAAGTTCTCGGAATGACCTGAAAATCCACGGAGACACGTTTTGGAATTAATGAAAATATTGGCGAAAGAATCAGCATCAGGGGGCCCA
Organism: Triticum aestivum; assembly: GCF_018294505.1. NCBI lineage: Eukaryota > Viridiplantae > Streptophyta > Magnoliopsida > Poales > Poaceae > Triticum > Triticum aestivum. The sequence continues at coordinate 172,390,496 of NC_057814.1, forward strand.
CGCCCTTTCCACGAGGGTGCAGGGCGCACCCCCTGGGGCGCGCCCCTGCCTCGTGGGCCCCCTGGGACTCCACCGACCTCAACCCCAACTCCACATATTCACATTCGGGGAGAGAAAAAATCAGAGAGAAGGATTCATTGCGTTTTACGATACGGAGCCGCCGCCAAGCCCTAATCTCTCTCAGGAGGGCTGATCTGGAGTCCGTTCAGGGCTCCGGAGAGGGGAATCCGTCGCCGTCGTCATCATCAACCTTCCTCCATCACCAATTTCATGATGCTCACCACCGTGCGTGAGTAATCCCATCGTAGGCTTGCTAGACGGTGATGGGTTGGATGAGATTTACCATGTAATCGAGTTAGTTTTGTTAGGGTTTGATCTGTAGTATCCATTATGATCTAAGATTGATGTTGCTATGACTTTGCTATGCTTAATGCTTGTCACTAGGGCCCGAGTGCCATGATTTCAGATCTGAACCTATTATGTTTTCATGAATATATGTGAGTTCTTGATCCTATCTTGCAAGTCAATAGTCACCTACTATGTGTTATGATCCGGCAACCCCAAAGTGACAATAATCGGGACCACTCCCGGTGATGACCGTAGTTTGAGGAGTTCATGTATTCACTAAGTGTTAATGCTTTGGTCCGGTACTCTATTAAAAGGAGGCCTTAATATCCCTTAGTTTCCAATAGGACCCCGCTGCCACGGGAGGGTAGGACAAAAGATGTCATGCAAGTTCTTTTCCATAAGCACGTATGACTATATTCGGAATACATGCCTACATTACATTGATGAACTGGAGCTAGTTCTGTGTCACCCTATGTTATAACTGTTGCATGAGGAATCGCATCCGACATAACTATCCATCATCGATCCGGTGCCTACGAGCTTTTCACATATTGATCTTTGCTTAGTTACTTTTCCATCGCCACTGTTACGATTACTACAAAAACTGCTACTGTTACTTTTGCCACCGTTACCGTTACTTCCATACTACTTTGCTACTAAATATTTTGCTGCAGATATTAAGTCTTTCAGGTGTGGTTGAATTGACAACTCATCTGCTAATACTTGAGAATATTCTTTGGCTCCCCTTGTGTCGAATCAATAAATTTGGGTTGAATACTCTACCCTCGAAAACTATTGTGATCCCCTATACTTGTGGGTTATCAGAACCTACAAACTATGAGGAAGCGATGATGAGCCCAGATTCCGCGAAATGGCTTGAGGCCATGAAATCTGAGATGGGATCTATGTATGAGAACAAAGTATGGACTTTGATTGACTTGCCCGATGATCGGCGAGCCATTGAGAATAAATGGATCTTCAAGAGGAAGACGGCCGTTGATAGTAGTGTTACTATCTACAAAGCTCGAATTTTCGCAAAAGGTTTTCGACAAGTTCAAGGTGTTGACTACGATGAGATTTTCTCACTCGTATCGATGCTTAAAGTCTGTCCGAATCATGTTAGCAATTGCTGCATTTTACAAAATCTGGCAAATGGATGTCCAAACTACATTCCTTAATGGATTTATTAAAGAAGAGTTGTATATGATGCAACCAGAAGGTTTTCGCAATCCTAAAGATGCTAAAAAAGTGTGCAAGCTCCAACGATCCATCTATGGACTGGTGCAAGCATCTCGGAGTTGGAATATACGCATTGATGAGTTGATCAAAGCATATAGTTTTACACAGACTTGAGGTGAAGCTTGTATTTACAAGAAAGTGAGTGGGAGCACTACAGCCTTTCTGATAAGTATATGTGAATGACATATTGTTCGGAAATGATGTAGAATTTTCTAGAAAGCATAAAGGAGTGTTTTGAAAGGAGTTTTTCAAAGAAAGACCTTGGTGAAGCTACTTACATATTGGGGATCAAGATCTATAAAGATAGAACAAGACGCTTTCGATGAGTACATACCGTGATAAGATTTTGAAGGAGTTCAAAATGGATCAGCCAAAGAAGGAGTTCGTGCCTGAGTTGTAAGGTATGAAGTTGAGTAAGACTCAAAACCCGACCATGACAGAAGATAGAGAGAGAATGAAAGTCATTCCCTACATAGGTTTTATAAAGTTTGCCATGCTGTATACCAGACCTATTGTGTACCTTGCTATGCGTTTGGCAAAGGGGTACAATAGTGAACCAGGAGTGGATCACCGGATAGCGGTCAAAATTATCCTTAGAGGACTAAGGAAATATTTCTCGGTTATGGAGGTGATAAAGAGTTCATCATAAAGAGTTACATTGATGCAAGCTTTAACACCGATCTAGATGACTCTGAGTCTCAATCTGGATACATATTGAAAGTGAGAGCAATTAGCTAGAGTAGCTCCATGCAGAGCATTGTAGACATAGAAATTTGCAAAATACATACGGATCTGAATGTGGCACACCCGTTGACTAAACTTCTCTCACAAGCAAAACATGATCACACCTTAGTACTGACGATGTGAACTAGATTATTGACTCTAGTAAACCATTTGGGTGTTGGTCACATGACGATGTGAACTATGGGTGTTAAATCACATGGCGATGTGAACTAGATTATTGACTCTAGTGCAAGTGGGAGACTGAAGGAAATATACCCTAGAGGCACTAATAAAGTTGTTATTTTATATTTCCTTATACCATGATAAATGTTTATTATTCATGCTAGAATTGTATTAACTGGAACTTGATACATGTGTGGATACATAGACAAAACACCGTGTCCCTGATAAGCCTCTACTAGACTAGCTCGTTAATCAAAGATGGTTAAAGTTTCCTAACCATAGACATGTGTTGTCATTACATGAACGGGATCACATCATTAGGAGAATGATGTGATGGATAAGACCCATATGTTAGCTTAGCATAATGATCGTTAAGTTTTATTGCCATTGCTTTCTTCATGACTTATACATATTCCTCTGACTATGAGATTATGCAACTCCCGAATACTGGAGGAACACCTTGTGTGCTATCAAACGTCACAACGTAAATGGGTGATTATAAAGATGCTCTACAGGTGTCTCCGAAGGTGTTTGTTGGGTTGGCATAGATCAAGATTAGGATTTGTCACTCCGAGTATCGGAGAGGTATCTCTGGGCCCTCTCGGTAACGCACATCACTATAAGCCTGGCAAGCAATGTGACTAATAAGTTAGTTGCGGAATGATGCATTACAGAAACTTGCCGGTAACGAGATTGAACTAGGTATGATGATACCGACGATCGAATCTCGGGCAAGTAACATATCGATGACAAAGGGAATAACTTATGTTGTTATTACGGTTTAACCGATAAAGATCTTCGTAGAATATGTAGGAACCAATATGAGTATCCAGGTTTAGCTATTGGTTATTGACCAGAGATGTGTCTCGGTCATGTCTACATAGTTCTCGAACCCGTAGGGTCCGCACGCTTAACGTTCGATGATGATTTGTATTATGAGTTATGTGTTTTTGGTGACCGAAGATTGGTTGGAGTCCCGGATGAGATCACGGACATGACGAGGAGTCTCGAAATGGTCGAGAGGTAAATATTGATATATTGGAATGTAGTATTCAGACACCGGAAGGGTTCCGAAGTGTATCTGGTACATACCGGAGTGCCGGAGGGGTTACCGGAACCCCCCGGGGAAAGATATGGGTCATATGGGCCATAGGAGGGAGGCTAACCAGCCCACAAGGTGCTGGCACGCCCCCCACAAGGGAGGAGGCTGAATTGGATTAGGGAAGGGGGCGGCGCCCCCTTTCCTTCTCCTACTCCCTCTCCTTCCCTCTTTCCCCCTCCGGAAGAAGGAAAGGGGAGGCCGAATTGGACATGGAGTTCAAGTCGGTTTCCTCCCCCCATGGCGCGCCCCTTGGCCGGCCTCCTCCCTCTCCTCCTTTATATACGGGGGCAGGGGGGCACCCCAAAGTACATTAGTTGTCTCTTAGCCGTGTGTGGTGCCCCCTCCACAGTTTACTCCTCCGGTCATAGCGTCGTAGTGCTTAGGCGAAGCCCTGCGCGGATCACATCGTCATCACCGTCACCACGCCGTCGTGCTGACGGAACTCTCCCTCGACCCTCTGCTGGATCAAGAGTTCGAGGGAAATTGATGACCAGCTTTGAAGAGAAAACGCCGGTTGAAATCATTGAGGAAAGAATGCAAAGACTTCGCACGAGTAGGATGGATACTCGATTACGGAATCTGGCTCCGAGAAGAAGAAGGGTGGGCGGGTGGAAAAAACAAGGACAACTTCGGATGGGGAAACAACGTCGGTTGAGAAAGCACTGAGGACTGATCTTGCAAAAGATGGCGAGGAGCAAAACCACTCGAAGAAAAATGCGCCGGATTGAAAAGAGGATGGGCAACGAACGAAAACTAACTGCATGATCCTAAAGAAAAATTTGAAGGGGAAAAGGAGTAGTTCAAAACACCTACGTCAAGATTCCTTACCAGAGCGACGAAGGGCTGAGGAGTAAAAAGAATTCCTACTCTCCGATATAACTAGACTCCGAAAAAGTTTTTCTTCTAGACTCAACAACGGCCAAACTACACGATCAATCAAGGGGGGCTCCTAGGGTCGGTCGAGGCTCTAATACCAACTTGTCACGCCCAATATGCGACCCTATCCGAGAGGAACTCGAAGGTCCCACCAAGGATAGACCCGCATATTGAAACGCTTTTGCAAGGTGGATATCATTACATCAACATTACATAATATATGGGGATACATACAAGGCATACAAATGCCGCAAGAATACATCAATACATCATACATAAGATCAACATCCGACTACAGATGAAACACAAACAGAAGCTCAAACGACATCCACCCTGCTAGCCCAGGCTGCCGACCTGGAACCTATCCCCTGATCGAAGAAGAAGTAGAAGAAGAAGAACTCCAAAACAAGTAACATCGCTCTCGCGTCATGATCATCGCAAAACCTGTACCTGCAACTGGTGTTGTAGTAATCTATGAGCCACGAGGACTCAGCAATCCCATTACCATGGGTATCAAGACTAGCAAAGCTTAATGGGTAAGGAAGGGGTAAAGTGGTGAGGTTGCAGCAGTGACTAAGCAAGTATGGTGGCTAACATACGCAAATAAGAGCGAGAAGAGAAGCAACGGAACGGTCGTGAAGCTAGCAGTGATCAAGAAGTGATCCTGAACTCCTACTTACGTCAAACATAACCCAGAAACCGTGTTCACTTCCCGGACTCCGCCGAGAAGAGACCATCACGGCTACACACGCGGTTGATGCGTTTTAGTTAAGTCAAGTGTCAAGTTCTCTACAACCGGACATTAACAAATTCCCATCTGCCACATAACCGCGGGCACGACTTTTGAAAGATAATACCCTGCAGGGGTATCCCAACTTAGCCCATTATAAGCTCTCACGGTCAACGAAGGATATTCCTTCTCCCGGGAAGACCCGATCAGTCTCGGAATCCCGATTTACAAGACATTTCGACAATGGTAAAACAAGACCAGCAAAGCCGCCCGATGTGCCGACAAATCCCGATAGGAGGTGCACATATCTCGTTCTCAGGGCATACCGGATGAGCAAGACGTCGGGTTGGCATAGACCCTGGTTGCCCAGGGGGCGCCGGACATCGCTTGGTTTGGACCAGCACTTGGAGAAGCACTGGCCCGGGGGGTTAAAATAAAGATGACCCTCGGGATGCGCGACTCCCAAGGGAAAAAGGCTAGGTGAGGCAAATGTAAAACCAAGGTTGGGCCTTGCTGGAGGAGTTTTATTCAAAGCGACTGTCAAGGGGGTCCCATAAATCACCCAATCGCGTAAGGGACGCAAAATCAAGGAACATAACACCGGTATGATGGAAACTAGGGCGGCAAGAGTGGAACAAAACACCAGGCATAAGGCCGAGCCTTCCACCCTTTACCAAGTATATAGATGCATTAATTAAATAAGAGATATTGTGATATCCCAACATAAACACAATCCAACATGGAGCAATCTTCATCTTCACCTGCAACTACCAACGCTATAAGAGGGGCTGAGCAAAGCGGTAACATAGCAAAACAACGGTTTGCTAGGAAGGGTGAAAAAGGTTAGAGGTTCATGGCATTTTGGGAGGCTTGAGGAGCAAGTGATAGGTAGCGTAGCATAGCGATAGAACGAAGCAACTAGCATGGCAATGATAGTAATGAGATCCAAGGTGACAGTCATCTTGCCTGGAATCCCGCTAGGAAGAAGAACGAGTCCATGAAGAAGATGAAGCCACGAAGATGAACCAAGCGTAGACGAACGAATCCTCACAATCGCAATGAAACAAGAACTATCGAGAAGAAGCACAACCGGAAAGAAGCAAACAACAAGGTAAACACACAACACCTAACAAGACATGATGCACAACCAAGCCGGATGCATGACAAAGCTACATGAAGCTACTCATGGCAAGAGATGATGCATACAAGAGCAACACATCAAAGCAAGTTTAAATGAGGCCGGAAACAACATATGACAATTCCGGTAAGTCCTCATATGCAAATTTCGAAATTGGCCCAGATCTGAATAAACCTTATGTTCAAGTTGTTAAAAAGCAAGTTAAGATGCACCAAAATGATCTACACGAAATTCTAGTCAAGTTACATATAAAGTTCATTTAGTTCGGAGCTACGGCGTAGAAGATATGAGCAAAACAAGTTAAATATGGCATTGATGCAAAATGCATGCAAACATCAAGCACACACTCCAAAACAAGGATGCAACATGATAATATGAAACTACATGCAATTCTAAGCAAGTTACATCTAGAGCATGCTCAAAACGGAGCAACGGTGCAACACATACACTCCAAACAAGATATAGCAACAATCTGTCCAAAACAGCAACTAGGCATCTAGCAAGCATCAAAACAATATACTACAGCACCTCAACATGAAAAAAGGCATGGACATGATGTACAGGTAAAGCATGACAAAACATGAACACTGAGATATCTCCAGAAATCACTAGAACATGCACAAAAGGACATGACAAGTTTGCAAATAATAACAGTTTCACAGACTTAGCAGAAATCACTGTGCATGGCAGAAATAACATCAGGTTGCAAAGTTTATATCTATCAAACAACATGCTACAGGAACATATCATAGCAAACAAAGGCATGGCATGAATATAGTAATTGCATAGAACAAAAGTCCTTTAATGATAACGAGCCAAAAAGGTACAGAAGATATGATGGCACCCATGTAAACATAGCAAGTGATATGACAGATTCAGACAGTGAAAATAACAGTACATGGCAGAAATAACGATAAGTAGGCATGTTGGTGAGCTTGTACAACTCACCACATACCAATACATGGCATGACAAGGTGACCAACAGTAAGATGACATAATTATGAAGTTAAGAATGGCAAGATAAAGTTCATAGGGTGCATGGATCACTAGCAAAACACATGTCAAAACTGAACTTCATGTTAACAGGCTGACAGCAACATTATTTAGCAATTTGAGAGCAAGTTTGCAACAAGCTACCACATGTTATAAATACACCCAAGGGCATGGTTTTATATATCATAACACGTATAACAAAACATCCTTAGTGAACATCTCAAGATTATGCATAGAACTCATGGTGACAGCAGGTTTACATGGCATCACAATGTTACAGCTACAGACTTAGCAGGAATGACCAAGTCACAGAAATCAGCAACATCACGGAGGCTACTTTGCATGCTTGTGCTAGTCACCACATACATCACACAAATACAAGACAAGCACCCCTGTAAATATGACATTATGTAGATCAAAACCCATGCAGATCTCATGCTCATAGGATGCACACACAAAATACAATGAAAAAGACAAATCACCAAGTTCTGATAGCAGACAGCAGTTAACATCATATAGCACTCTTGCAACGATGATTAGGGCATCACGATGAACTCAAACAAGCATGGCACGATGGAACAAAATGAAGAGAAACTCATTATGAACATTTTGATATATTATGCACGCAAAACGGAGCAGTATGCAAAGAAATATGACATGATGAACATGCTAACATAATGCAAGATTTTCGGGACTTGGAGAAAATATACCAGTCCAGAAAACTGGACGGAGCGTTCCAAGACGGAGGGGTGGCGTTTGGATGGAGGGAGTGGTGGATCTCGTCCACCCTCCGGGATCTTGCCGGAGTGCACACCGGAGTTGGAGGAGACGGCGGCCCGAGTCGCGGAAGAGCTCGCCGGCGAGGTGCGGGGGCGGGTCCGGCGATGGACGAGGACGAGACGGCGGGATCCAGCCGCGGGCTTGCCGGATCCGGAGGCCAGCGGCGCGGGGGCGAACGACGGCGTGCTCGGCGGCGACGGAGGTCGGCGCCAGCGGGAGGCGCGCGGTGACCGGCGCGGGGCGACGCGGCGGTAGGCGCTTCGGGCGCGGGGGCCGGGCACCCACGGGGAGCGGCGGCGGCGTCCCGGGTCGGGGAGGGCCCGCGATGGGCCGCAACGGGCCGCGCGGCAGAGGGAGCGGGGCAGGCGACGTGGCGGCGCGTGATTCGCCGGGCGCGGCGGCGCGAACACGTCCGGCTCGGGATGGACATGTCCGGCGGCGAGAGGAGCAAGGCTAGGGTTTGGACTGTGCGAAATTTCGGGGAGGGGCACAAATATATAGGTAGAGGGAGCTAGGAGAGTCCAAATGAGGTGCGGTTTTCGCCCACACGATCGTGATCGAACGACCGAGAGCATGGAGGGGGTTTGGATGGGCTAGTGGGCTGTGTGAAGAGGTGTTGGGCTGCAAAGAGAAGGGGGTTTCGGGCTACGCGGTTAACCGTTGGGGCATCAAACGACCTCCAAATGGAACGAAATTTGACGGCCGGTCTGTCGGTGCTATACCAAGGCCACTCGGCAAATCTCAGCCCATTCTGAGAATGTTTTTCTCCCACTCACGAAACAAGGTCTGAGAGGGTCGACGGGCACGTGCGAGTGTGGTTGGGCTCAGAACGGACAACGGAAAGAACCGGCGGAACCCGAACGGATGCAAGTTTTGAAAAACATGATGATGCAATGCAGATGATGACATGGCAAAATGCAACACGCAAGAAAATGACATGGCACCGACGACGAATAACTGGAAGACACCTGGCGCATCGGATCCGGGGCGTTACAGTCATCGAGCTGAACGTGTGCTGAACTCGGAGGTGCCGTGCGTTTGGTACTAGATCGGTTGGATCGTGAAGATGTTCGACTACGTTAACCTAACGCTTCCGCTTTCGGTCTACGAGGGTACGTGGACACACTCTCCCCCTCTCATTGCTATGCATCTCCTAGATAGATCTTGCGTGATCGTAGGAATTTTTTTGAAATTGCATGCTACTTTCCCCAACATACCCCCCCCAAAAAAAAACCTTGGCTGCCTTGATCAAAATCTGCAGGAGGTTCTTGTGGTGTGCTAAAGCAGATTCGAGCAGTGGCATGGGATAGTGTGTGCACGCTCAAGTGGGCTGGAAGACTCGGCATACCAAACCTTAGATGGCTCAATCTGGTGATGCAAGCTCGACGGCCTTGGCTACAAAGGACATATCCGAATCGAACTTGGCATGAGTTCCATATCAATGTGCCGGAGGCTTCCATGTCTACCTTCAGAGCTACTGTACATATAGATATTGGGGACGGCCAATCAACCTTATTTTGGGAAGATCGGTGGCTCCATGGTTACAAATCCAGGAGATTGCACCCCTTCCGTATGACAGAGTACTGGGTTGGCTGCGCAAGGAAAGAATGGCCCGTTAGGCAGTGATAAACAGGGCATGGGCTTCTGATGTTGGGGTGCACATCAACGCGTCAACGCTACATGAGTATTTCTCACTCTAGCTGATGGTGGAGGCGTGCTACGTCTCCAACGTATCTATAATTTTCGGTTGTTCAATGCTATTATATTACCAATCTTGGATGTTTTATATGCTATTTTATATCAATTTTTGGGACTAACCTATTAACCTAGTGCCCAGTGCCAATTGCTGTTTTTGCTTGTTTTTGGCTTTTCAGAAAATCAATATCAAACGAAGTCCAAACGAAAAAAATGGATTTTTTTCTAGACTAGAAGGGACCCTAGAAGCTTCGGGAGAAGACCAGACGAGATATGGGAGAGCCACAAGCTTGAGGGGCGCGCCCCCTGAGCTTCTGGGCCCCACGCAACTCCGTTTAACCTAATTCCACTTTATAAATTCAAAAATATTCCCAAACCAAGAGAGAGCCATCCGAAACACTTTTTCCGCCGCCGCAAGCTTCTGTTCTTCCGCGATCCCATCTGGAGGCCTTTTTCGGTACTCTGCCAGAGGAGGAATCGATCACGGAGGGCTTCTAAATCATCGTTGCTACCTTTGGATGATGCATGAGTAGTTCACTACAGACCTACGGGTACATAGCTAGTAGCTATAGATGGCTTCTTCTCTCTCTTTGATCTTCAATACAATGTCCTCCTCGGTGTTCTTGGAGTTCTATCCGATGTAATCTTCTTTTGCTGTGTGTTTGTTGGAATCCGATGAATTGTGGGTTTATGATCTGAATATTCATGAGAAGTAATTGAGACTTTTCTGACCTTTATTATGCATGATTGTTATAGCTCTGTATTTCTCTTCGATCTATCCGTTTGGTTTGGCCAACTAGAGTAGGAGAGGTGCTTTGTGATGGGTTCAATCTTGCGGTGCTCTATATCCCAGTGACAGAAAGGGACAAGACATGTATTTGTATTGTTGCCATTAAGGGTAAAATGATGGGGTTTATTTATATTGACTGAGTTTACTTTGTCTACATCATGTCATCTTGCTTAAGGCATTACTCTGTTTTCATACTTAATACCATAGAAGCATGCTGGATAGCGGTTGATTGCTAGAGTAATAGTAGTAGATGCAGGCAGGAGTCGATCAACTTGTCTCAGACATGATGCCTATATACATGATCATTCCCTTGAATATCTTCATAACTATGCGCTTTTCTATCAATTGCCCAATAGTAATTTGTTCACCGGCCATATGCTATGTGTTCGAGAGAGAATCCTCTAGTGAAAACTATGCCCCCCCGGGTCTACCTTTATCATATTACAAAAACTAAAATTCCTTTGCTGCAATTTTTTCTTTTGTAATTTATTTATCTACCACTAAGAGATTTGATCCATGCAATTAACGAGTTCAAGGGGATTGACAACCCTCTTGCCCGTGTTGGGTGCAAGTATTTGCTTTTGTGTGTGCAGGTGCTAGTCATGAGGCTTTGCATGATTCTCCTATTGGTTTGATAAACCTTGGTTCTCACTGAGGTAAATACTTATCTCTACTATACTACATCTTCCCTCCTCTTTGAGGAAAATCCCAACGCAGCTCACAAGTAGTAGGAAGAATTTTTGGCACCGTTGCCAGGGAGACATCATTAAAACCTATCAAGTACCTTCGCACAAACTATCATCTACTTGGTCTACTTTTTATTTGACTTTGCCTCTCATTTTCTTCTCCCCCACATCTCATAAAAAATAAAAAAACACAAAAAAATTGTTTCCTCGTTTGCTTGCTTTGTCGCTATGTCTCAAGAAAACACCAAGTTGTGTGACTTTTCCAATACTAAACTAATGATTTTATTAGTAATCCAATTGCTCCTCCCGCCACTAGTGCGGAGTCATGTGATATTAATGCCACTTTGCTAAATCTTGTTATGATAGAACAATTTTATGGAAGTCCTAATGAAGACGTTGCATTCCATCTTAATACTTTCATTGAATTATGTGATATGCAAAAGAAAAAAGATGTGGATAACGATATTGTTAAGTTGAAATTATTTCCGTTCTCGCTAAGAGATCGTGCTAAAACTTGGTTTTCATCCTTGCCTCGAAACAGTATTAATTCTAGGGATAAGTGTAAGGATGCTTTTATTGCCAAGTATTTTCCTCCCGCTAAAATTATTTCTCTTAGAAATAAAATTATGTATTTTAAGCAACATGAGCATGAACATGTTGCAAAATCTTGGGAGAGAATGACATTAATGATTAGATGTCCCACTCATGGTTTAAGCTTATGGATGATTATAAAAAAATTCTATGCGGGACTAAACTTTGTTTCTAGAAATCTTCTATACTCTGCTGCAGGTGGTACTTTTATGGAAATTACATTGGGAAAAGCTACAAAACTCCTTGATAATATCATGGCAAATTACTCTCAATGGCACACCTAATGAGCTCCAACAAGTAAGAAGGTAAATTCTATCGAAGAATTTAATACTTTGAGTGATCAAATGGATGCTTTTATGAAAATGGTTGCTAGTAAAATTCTCATGCTCATCCAAATGTGTGTCAGTATCTACTTTGATTGAGCAAAATAATGATTATATTGATGTGAATTTTGTCTCTAGAAATAATTTCAACGACAATGTTTATAGAGGTAATTTTAATCCTAGATCATATCCCAGAAATTCCTCTAATAATTATGGTAATTCCTATAGAAATTCTTATAATAATAATAATAATAAATAATAATAATAATAATAATAATAATAGGATACCTTCTGATCTTGGGAACAACATTAAATAATTTATTAGTTCTCAAAAGATTTTTAATGCCATGTAGAAGAAAAATTGAATAAAGTTGATGATATGGCTAGGAACATGGATAGAATTGCTCATGATGTAGATACTCTTAAAAATAAAAAATTCCAACTACGCATGATATTAATGAGTCTACTAAATCTATTCATGTCTCCATTAATGAAAGTAAAGAAAGAACCACTAGGTTGAGAGCTAAGCAAGAATTCCTATAAAAAGCTATTCCACACGGTTTCATCATAATCATGATGAAGATATTAAAATGATTGGTGTTTCACCTGTTGAATCTTTATTTAGTAATATAAAACTTAATGAAAAAGGTACTGGAGATGAGTTAACTTTAGGTAGAAGGTGTTCCAATTGTTCGTAGGGTGATGATCTTAATGATAAAAATGACAAAAGTGGGTTTGGAGAGGTGAAGACTTTAAATAGTGATGTGCCCACTACTTTGGATTACAAGGACTTTAGTTATGATAACTGCTCTTTAGTTGAATGTACTTCCTTGTTTCAATCCATGATACATTCACCAAATGCTTAACGAAATAAAACTTTCACTAAACATATTGTAGAAGCTATGATAAAAGCTCATGAAGAAAAGCTAGAGTTGGAGGTTTCAATACCTAGAAAATTGCATGATGAACGGGAACCTACTATTAAAGTAAAAATTAAAGATTATGAATGTAATGCTTTATGTGATCTAGGTGCTAGCATTTCCATTATACCAAAATCTTTATGTGATGTGCTAGACCTCACCGATATGGATGAATGTTCCCTTAATTTGCATTTAGCGGATTCCACTATTAAGAAACCATTGGGTAGAATAAATGATGTGCTTATTCTTTCTAATAGAAATTATGTGCCCATGGGTTTCATTGTGCTTGATATTGAATACAATTTGTCTTGTCCTATAATACTTGGTAGTCCTTTCCTACGAACCATAGGTGCTATTATTGATATGGAAGAAGGAAATATAAGGTTCTAATTTTACTGAATAAAGGGATGGAACACTTCCCTAGGAAGAGAATTAAACCACCATATGAATCTATTATGAGGTCCACCTATGGAATTAATTTGAAGAATGACAATACTTGAAACAATGCATTACGCCTAGCTAGGGGCGTAAAATAATAGTGCTTGTTGGGAGGCAACCCAATAGTTATCTTTAATTTGACTTTTTATTTTCTCTTTTTGGTGTGTTGACACAATTATGCTACTGTTATGATTGTGTTTTTATGTTTTAATTAGTGTTTGTGAAAAGTAAAGCCTTTGGGAGGATTTGGTTGATAGTTGACTTGATTTTGTGAAAAAACAGAAACTTTTGTGCCCAGTACTGCAATTTTCATAATTCACTGTATGTGATAAAATTCTGAATTTTTTACACATTATTGATATACAAATTTCCCACGCTATCCTAAGTTTTCAAAAAATTTGGGGTTACATAAGTATGGCGTTTCTTCAGATCATTACAGATTGTTATGTTTTAGACGGATTCTGTTTTCGTTGCATAATTTGCTTGTTTTAATGATGCTATGGAATATATCGGAGGGTATAAGTCATGGAGAAGTTAGAATACAGTAGGTATTATGCAATAATAAAATATGAATGGGTTCATAATACTACCTAAAGTTTGTGATTTGGTTGTTATATTAACGGATCTCACGAGGTTTCTGTTGAGTTTTGTGTGCTAAAGTTTTTAAGTTTTGGGTGAGATCACGATGGATGAAGGAAAAAAGAATGACAAGACCCTAAGCTTGGGGATGCCCAAGGTATCCCCATGGTAATATTCAAGAAAGAACCAAGCGTTTAAGCTTGGGGATGCCCCAGATGGCATCCCCTCTTTCGTCTACAATCCACAGGTATATTTTTATTCATCACATGATATGAATTTTATTTGGAGCATCTTGTGCCATAGTAGTATCTGTTTTGTTTGCTTTTTAGTTTGCCACAATCATTGTTTGCTGCACACACACCTTTTTAGAGGGACATGCATTTATTCGTGATTTATTAGTATACTCTATGTGCTTCACTTATACCTTTTGAGCTAGGCAGTTGCTCTAGTGCTTCACTTATATATTTTAGAGCACGACGGTGGTTATATTTTAAATAAATAGTTGCACTCTCATGATTCACTTATATATATTTTTGAGAGCCTAATAAATAGTAATGGCAATATGCACATGTTATGAAATTGGTTCTGATATGATAGGTATTCAGGAGGGATATAATAAAAACTTTCATGTAGATCACTGAGTATGATAAGTTTAATTCCTTGGAATAGTTTTGCGATATTAAGATGGTAATATGTGGGGGTACTAGTGAATGATTGTGGTTTAGTAAGAATATTAGTGTTAAGGTTTGTGATTCCCGAAGCATGCACGTATAGTCTCTAGTTATGCGACGAAGTTGGAGCATGATTTATTATTGAGTGTCTACGTTATGGGTGGCGGTTGAGGACGAGCGATGGTCTTTCCCTACCAATATATCCCCATAGGGGCATGTGTAGTTGTACTTTGCTTCGAGGGCTAATAAACTTTCACAACAAGTATGTGAGTTCTTTATAACTAATGCGAGTCCATGGATTATACGCAGTCTTACCTTTCCGCCTTTTGCTAGCCTCTTCGGTACAGTGCATTGCCCTTTCTCACCTCGAGAGTTGGTGCAAACTCTGCCGGTGCATCCAAACCCCGTGATATGATATGCTCTATCACACATAAGCCTCCTTATATCTTCCTCCAAACAGCCACCATACCTACCTATCATGGCATTTCCATAGCAATTCCGAGATATATATTGCCATGCAACTTCCACTGTTCCTTTATTATGACATACACATTCATTGTCATATTGCTTTGCATGATCACATAGCTAACATACTATTTGTGGCTCAGCTACCGTTCATCAATTTTTATACATGTTACGCTATAACATTGCACATCCTGGTACACTGCCAGAGGCATTCATATAGAGTCATATGTTTCTGTTTTATCGAGTTGTAATATCGAGTCGTAAGTAAATAAAAGTCTGGTGATCATCATTATTAGAGCATTTTCCTAGTGAGGAAAGGATGATGGAGACTATGATTCCCCCACAAGTCGGGATGAGAAACTGGGCAAAAAATAAATAAAAATTATATAAAAAAGAGAGCCCAAAAAGAGCCCAAAAAAGAAATGAGAGAAAAAGAGAGAAGGGGCAATGTTACTATCTTTTTCCGCACTTGTGCTTCAAAGTAGCACCATGTTTTTCATATAGAGAGTCTCCTGAGTTGTCACTTTCATATACTAGTCGAAATTTAACGCTATAGAACTTGGCTTGTATATTCCGCTGATGGGCTTCCTCAAATGCCCGAGGTCTTAATGAGCAAGCAAGTTCGATGCACACCCACTTAGTTTCAGTTTGAGCTTTCATACATTCATAGCTCTTAGTGCATCTGTTGCATGGCAATCCCTACTCCTCGTATTAACATCAATTAATGGGCATCTCCATAGCCCGTTGATTAGCCGTGTCGATGTGAGACTCTCTTCCCTTTTGACTTCCCCTTATTGATGTCTATCACCGCATTCTATTCCACCCATAGTGTTATATCTATGGCTCACGCTCATGTATTGCATGGGCTTGGAAAAGCTGAAGTGCGTTAAAAATTATGAACCAAAACCCTCAAAAAAAGGTATGAACCAATTGCTTGGCTTGTCATCGGGGTGGTTCAAATAAATATTTTGTGTTAGGAAGACTGAGCATGACAAGGCTATATGATTTTGTAGGGATAGCGTTCTTTAGCGTTTTTATTTTGAAATGCATGATTGTTTGTTGGTATTTCTGAGTATTGATGTGTTTATATCAAATTATAGACTATTGCTTTGAACCACTCGGATCTTAATATTCATACCGTAAAAAGAGACTACATGATCAACATGTTAGGTAACATTCCACATCAAAAAATCTGTTTTTATCATTTACCTACTCGAGGACGAGCAGGAATTAAGCTTGGGGATGCTGATACGTCTCCAACATATCTATAATTTTTGATTGTTCCATGCTATTATATTATTAATCTCGGATGTTTTATATGCATTTATATGCTATTTTTGGGACTAACCTATTAGCCTAGTGCCTAGTGTCAGTTGCTGTTTTTTTGCTTGGTTTTGGTTTTTTCAGAAAATCAATATCAAACGAAGTCCAAGCGAAAAAAAAATCTTTGGATTAATTTTTTCTAGACCAGAAGGGACCCTAGAAGCTTCGGGAGAAGACCAAACGAAATATGGGAGAGCCACAAGCTCGAGGGGCGCGCCCCCCTAAGCTTGTGGGCCCCACGCAGCTAAGTTTGACCTGATTCCACTTCTATAAATTTAGAAATATTCCCAAACCAATAGAGTGCCACCCGAAACACTTTTTTCCGCCGCCACAAGCTTCTGTTCTTCCGCGATCCCATCCGGAGGCCTTTTTCCGTACTTTGCCAGAGGGGGAATCGACCAGTGAGGGCTTCTACATCATCCTTGCTGCCTTCCGATGACGCGTGAGTAGTTCACCACAGACCTACGGGTCCATAGCTAGTAGCTAGATGGCTACTTCTCTCTCTTTGATCTTCAATACAATGTTCTCCTCGGTGGTCTTGGAGTTCTATCCGATGTAATCTTCTTTTGCGGTGTGTTTGTTGGGATCCGATGAATTTTGGGTTTATGATCTGAATAATCACGAGAAGTAATTGAGTCTTTTCTGAACTTTATTATGCATGATTCTTATAGCTTTTATTTCTCTCCGATCTATCCGTTTGGTTTGGCTAACTAGATTGATTTATCTTCAGTGGGAGAGGTGTTTTGTGATGGGTTCAATCTTGCGGTGCTCTATATCCCAGTGAAAGAAAGGGAGAAGACACGTATTTGTATAGTTGCCATTAAGGGTAAAATGACGGGGTTTATTCATATTGATTGAGTTTAGTTTGTCTACATCATGTCATCTTGCTTAAGGTGTTACTCTGTTTTCATACTTAATACCATATATGCATTCTGGATAGCGGTCGATTAGTGGAGTAATAGTAGTAGATGTAGGCAGGAGTTGGTCTACTTGTCTCAGACGTGATGCCTATATACATGATCATTGCCTTGGATATCATCATAAGAATGCGGTTTTCTATCAATTGCCCAACAATAATTTGCTCACCCACTGTATGCTATGTGTTCGAGAGAGAAGCCTCTAGTGAAAACTATGGCCCCCGGGTCTACCTTTATCATATTATATAAACTAAAATTCCTTTGATGCAATTTTATTTCTTTTATTTTGTTTTGCAATTTATTTATCTACCACTATGAGATTTGTTCCTTGTAATTAACGAGTTCAAGGGGATTGACAACCCTCTTGCCCGTGTTGGGTGTAAGTATTTTCTTTTGTGTGTGCAGGTGTTGAGGCTTTGTGTGATTCCCCTATTGTTTCAATAAACCTTGGCTCTCACTGAGGGAAATACTTATCTCTACTGAACTGCATCTCCCCGCCTCTTCAGGGAAAATCCCAACGCACCTCAGAAGTCGCAAGGCTATTAACCTGGACACAAGCAACACTAATCGTACTTATTGGGCATGGGAGGACGATGGGAGCTTCTCCAAAAGATCAGCTTATGCCACCAAATTTGGTGGTACGGAGGTGGTTCCAATGGATGACTTCACATGGAAGTCAAGAGCACCATTGCAATGTAGGTTCTTTAACTGGCTTGTGTTGCGCACTAGATGCTAGACGTCTGACATGCTTGCTCAGCGTGGTCTACCGCATCAGGATCACTGCCCTTTTTGCGCCCAACATGAATAAACAACCGACATCATCTTGGATTGTGTCTTTGCACGACAAGTTTGGCACACGTTTTTCTTGGCAGTTGGAAAGCCAGAGTGGACACAGGAGATTGATGGCAAGCTCATCACTTGGTGATGGATAGGGGAGGAACCGCCCACCATACGAAGGACATTCGAGCTATCTTAATTTTCACAATGTGGACACTATGGAAGCACCAAAACGCTATTGTCTTGGACAACGTATCGCCATCTACACGGGCCATCATTGCATCTGTGGAGAAGGAGGGTAGAAACTGGAGTCAGGCAAGACTACTAAAAGGAGATATGGGTAGTTTTCTTGGATACTTAGTACAGTGGGAAAATGTGAGGGATTAGCATGGTGTAGCTTGGGTGGGTGTGGAGCGTCACCATGGCACATGTAAGTATGTGATGTACGGTGGAGGGGCTCTTTTCCCAACCCTCTTCTTTAATATATACGCGCAATCATGCATATTCAAGAAACAAACACTCACGTCATCATCTGTCACATTTTCCTTCCACATGGTCATGTACTTGGTATACTTCTCGGCAATGTATCATACATGCATGTTCTCCGCCTTTGCGCTACAAGATTTTAGTTCTCGGATGCACTCAAGGAATATGAATGGTTTGCTAGCGGTGGTTGGAAGGGGGTGAAGAGGCCTTAGGTGGTGCTGAAGCAGCCACTGCTGCCGCAGGAGGGTTCAATGCGTCGGGGTTTCCATTATCTTCTTCTTCGCGTGGCCAGCAAAAATCGTGGCCGATGGATCCCGCAGCGATGTTCTTTGTATGTGCGGGAGGCTTGGTGGAAACAGTGGGGTCCCTCAGCCCCTCCCCGCCGGCCTCAACAATGGATTGTGGCGTCAAGTGGTCTTCGGCTTGTTGCCATCCCCTGGCAGGAACCACGGGAGGGAGTCTGCTGGTGCGGTGGGAGCAGTGGTTCTGTCTGAGGTGCCTTCCATGGTGTACTGCTGGCTAGTGGCAGGAGGCGATACGAGGATGGAAAGATTCACTTTTGAGGATTGTTGTTGGAGCCGTTTTTCGGATCCCAAAACCAAAACGGCAATTTTTGGTCACGACATGCGTAGGTACATGTCATCATTGTTCTTCAGCGTGTCCATCATGTCGCATGCCTTGAACCCTCCGGGAGTAGCCATGAGCCGCACTGCTGTGTACTAAGGATGTCACTAGTGAAGATCATAACCATGCCCTCTGCCAGGAGCTTGACATCCTCCTAAATTTGGCGATGACGAGGGAGCGTAGTTGTACGTGACTATCACAACGACCACGGGTAGCTAGTGCCCCGACTCTGTTCAGTGGTAGGACCGAGTCGCGGTGGTCACCCAACGACTAGTCATGAAGCATCGTCATAGACGTGAGCACCCGCAGTGTCCTCCTTAGCCTTGTGGTCTCCAAACAACACGGTGGTGCCCGCTAGCCCCGTGATGCTCGATGCCCCCACGATGATGCATGTGATGACTCTCCTCTGGCAGTGCACCTATGTAGGAGGAAACAGATGCCTTGCAAACTTAGGCGATGTTGGGATTGAGCCGCCCAGAAGTTGCTCGATGAAATGTCTCCTGTAGGAGGAAACAGATGCCTTGTGCGCTTAGGCGATGTCGGGGTTGAGCCACCCAGAAGTTTTTCGATGCAATGTCTCATGAAGGAAGATATATATTGAATCATTGATAGGTGGGACCCACGTCCACTCAACATAGTGTCAGCATACGCGCGCCATGTCAGCCAATGGCTTCTGGGGCCGTCCGGTAAGATTCACTGCTAAAACACGCTTAGCCGCGAATAAGTGCTATGTGTCACATACTTTGCCTAGATTTTTTCTTTTTTCTCGAAAATACGCAAGATGCGTATCTTTCCATTGATAGAAGAAGAGTAAAAGCAAGGGGTTACAACGCTTACAAGGCCTTGTACGCACCAGGCATGGTGTACAAGCAAAGGAGCACAACAGACGGGGGTATGCTCATCCCCCACGAGAGAACTAGGCACTAAGCGCTGAGGATAATGTTTTGTAGACCGGTAGCGCCCGCCCTGGCCCAGAGGTGCGCCTCGTCCTTGATGGTGTCGGAGGTGAAGGTAATCGATGGTGCAGCTCCATAAAAAATGCAAGCGTTGCGGTGCTTCCAAATCCACCAAGCCGATAGGATGATGAGGGAGGATAGACCTTTGTGCATGGATGCCGGCGCAAGGTTGAGCGAGGATCTCCACCAGAGCTGAAAAGACGTGTTAGGGTCGGGGAGGCCGATGGGCACACATGCCCAGCCGAGGATCTCGTGCCAAACTTGGCGAGAGAAAGAACAGCCGACAAGGAGATGGTGCATGGACTCCTCCTCCAGATCGCAAAGGGCGCATGCATCATCATGGGGTAGTCCGCGGCGTGCAAGGCGCTCCGCTGTCCAGCAGCGGTCTTGCATGGCCAGCCATAAGAAGAACTTAACGCGAAGGGGAGCCCAAGGTCGCCAAGTGAGCTGCCAGAATGGATCTTCACAAGATCCAATGAATAGAGCCTTGTAGCAGGAACTAGCTGTGTATGTAGCGAAAGAAGTCCAACGCCAACAGAGCCTATCCGGCTCGGTGGAGAGAATAGTGGGTCGCACCAGGCGCCATAGCTCGACATACTGCACCATGGCTGCCGGCCCAAGTGTAACACCCCGCATGTAACTTTCCATATTTGTAACTCCAACTCTTGCCATTTTCGGCTATGTGTTATGATATTTCCTCCGTGGTCGGGTTTTGTCTTTCGTTTTGCATTTTGCTCATGTCATGCATTTCATATCATGTCATCATGTGCATTGCATTTGCATACGTGTTCGTCTCATGCATTCGAGCATTTTCCCCGTTGTCCGTTTTGCAATCCGGCGCTCCTATCTCCTCCGGTGCACCCCTCTTATTTTCTTTCGTGTGCGGGTGTCAAACGTTCTCGGAATAGACCGAGGCTTGTCAAGTGGCCTTAGTGTACCACCCGGAGACCACCGGTCAAGTTTCGTTCCATTTGGAGGTCGTTTGGTACTCCAACTGTTAACCGGGTAACCGCAGATGCCTTCTGTGTGTTCTAGCAAAAAACCCCTCAAAACCAGCCCAAAACCCACCAAACTCTCTTCCATGCTGTAGGTCGTTCGATCACGATCGTGTGGGCGAAAACCACACCTCATTTGGAGCCTCCTAGCTCCCTCTACATATTAATATGTGACCCTCCCGAAAAACGAATGCAGTCCAAACCCTAAAATTCTCCACCGCGTGCCGCCGGACAAAAACGTCCGCCGACGGACACGTCCGTTCCCCCGCCGCCGCCACGTGTCACCGCCGCCTTCGCCGTCGCCGCCGGCCCGCCCGAGCCCGCGGGGAGCCCTCCCGGCCCGCGAGCCCGGCCGCGCCCCGTGCCGTCTCCGCCGCCCCGCCGCCGCCGTGCGCCGCCACCGGCCATCGCCGCCGCCCAGCACCGTGCCCGCCGGCCGCCCGCCGTGCTCCGCCGCCCGTCGCCGTCCCCGGCCGGCGCCGCCTCTCCCCCGCGCGGCGCCCTGCTCCTCCTCCCTCCGGCGACCCGCGCCGCCCTCTCCTCCATCTCCCTCCTCCGCTCCGGCCAGCAGCGCCCCGAGCCCGAGCTCCTCGTCCTCGATCCAGATCTGGTCAAACAAGGTTGACCCGAGAACCCCCGATTTTCCTAAGTTATTTTCTGTCACAGCAAGTGCCCATGTTCAACATTGCATAACTCTCTGCTTATAGCTCCGTTTCACGCGTGTAATATGTCAAATTGTTAGTCTGGTGATGCTCTACATTTCGTTCAATTGCACCATGTTCATTATAGGCCATCTTGATGCTCAAATCTCTGTTGCAAGAGGGCTAGTTGCTGTTATCTGCTGGTTCTTATCAGAGCTTGGAGATTTGTCATTTTTGTATCATTTAATCTGTGCATCTTATGGGCATGAGCTCTACACGTGTTTTGTTGTATGCCATGTCATCTTTCCAGTGGTGTATGCCATGTATTTTTGTGATCTCTGTGGTGACTAGCACAAGCATGCAAACTAGGCCCCGTAATGTTTCTGATTTCAGGGACTTAGTAATTTCTCCAAGTCTTTGTCTGCTGTTATTTTGTTGCCATGTAAACTTGATGCTACAGAGAGATCCATGCATATTTTGGAGATGTTCAGTAAGGATGTTCTGTAGATATTGTTGTAATTGATCCATTCCTTCCCTTATTTGCAATTATGGAGTGACATAGCATGACTAAATCTTGCTCTACTTTTGCTATAAAATATTTCTGGAGATTGTTTACGTGTTATTCAATTTTGCCAAGCTTATTGTAGTTCATCCATACATGCTATGCTTTTGTTCTTGCCATGGTTAGCTTCATAAACATGCCATATTGCTGTAGGTATGCTTGTTTTGTCATGCATTGCTTTGTGGTGAGTGAATCAAGCTCACAAACATGCCTTCATATTGTTGTTTCTGCCATGCACTGTTTTCTGCCAAGTCTGAAACCTGATAACGAAACTTGCTATGTTTACATGGTTGCCATCATATCTTCTGGTCCTTTTTGGCTTATGGTCAGTAAGGGACTTTTGTTATGTGCTCTTAGTAGAATACTGCCATGCCTTGTTTTGCTATGTTAAGTTCCTACAGTATGTTGTTTTCGTGCTCTGAACATTGCTACCTGATGCTGTTTTCTGCCATGTCCAGTAATTTCACCAAGTCTGTGAACCTGTTATCTTTTGCACTTTTGCCATGCTTGTTTGAGCTTGTTATGTTGTGAACTAGCCGTAGCTCAGTGTTCATCTTTTGTCAAGCATCTCCTGTAGATTACTGCCATATGCTTTGTTGCTATGTCGGAGTGCTGTAGCATTGTTACTTGTTGCATTCTAAGTGCTATCATGCTGTTAATCACAGATACATGTCATTCTTGTTTTGCTTGGCATTTGCAAACCGTGCATCCGTTTCCGGTGATCTTTATATCGATTTCGACCGAAATGATCTCATCTTTCCAGTGGCATTCTTGGTTTGCCAAGTTACTGCCTTGTTCATCTTTTTTCCTTCCGGAGCACGCATATGCATCGCATATCATATCTTGCATATCATTCATGTTTTGCATCATGTTGCTTGTGCATTTCTCGTGATTGATTGTGGTTCTGTTGCTTGTGTTTTTGTCTTGGGTAGAGCCGGGAGACGAGTTCGTGAATGAGGAACCTGTTGAGTACGCTTACGAGGATCAAGCTTTCGACAACTCTGAAAACCTTGCAGGCAAGATGACCACCCCTCGAAATCACTTCTATCTTTGCTTTGCTAGTTGTTCGTTCTATTGCCATGCTGCGCTACCTATCACTTGCTATATCATGCCTCCCATATTGCCATGTCAGCCCCTAACCATCCTTTCCTAGCAAACCGTTGTTTGGCTAAGTTACCGCTTTTGCTCAGCCCCTCTTATAGCGTTGCTAGTTGCAGGTGAAGTTGAAGTTTGTTCCATGTCGGAACATGGATATGTTGGGATATCACAATATCTCTTATTTAATTAATGCATCTATATATTTGGTAAAGGGTGGAAGGCTCGGCCTTATGCCTGGTGTTTTGTTCCACTCTTGCCGCCCTAGTTTCTGTCATACCGGTATTATGTTCCTTGAGTTTGCGTTCCTTACGCGGTTGGGTGATTTATGGGACCCCCTTGACAGTTCGCCTTGAATAAAACTCCTCTAGCAAGGCCCAACTTTGGCTTTACCATTTGCCGCCTAAGCCTTTTCCCCCGGGTTTTCGCGAGCCCGAGGGTCATCTTTATTTAAACCCCCGGGCCAGTGTTCCTCTGAGTGCTGGTCCAAACTAGAGCCACTTGCAGCGCCACCTTGGGGAAACTCGAGGATTGGTTTAGCTGTACGTAGTGTTCATCCGGTGTGCCCTGAGAACGAGATATGTGCAGCTCCTATCGGGATTTGTCGGCACATTCGGGTGGCTTTGCTGGTCTTGTTTTACCATTGTCGAAATGTCTTGTAAACCGGGATTCCGAGACTGATCGGGTCTTTCCGGGAAAAGGTTTATCCTTCGTTGACCGTGAGAGCTTATGATGGGCTAAGTTGGGACACCCCTGCAGGGTATTATCTTTCGAAAGCCGTGCCCGCGGTTATGAGGCAGATGGGAATTTGTTAATGTCCGGTTGTAGAGAACTTGTCACTTGACCCAATTAAAATGCATCAACTGCGTGTGTAGCCGTGATGGTCTCTTCTCGGCGGAGTCCGGGAAGTGAACACGGTTTGAGTTATGAATGACGTAAGTAGGAGTTCAGGATCACTTCTTGGTCATTGCTAGATGACGACCGTTCCATTGCTTCTCTTCTCGCTCTCTTTTGCGTATGTAAGCCACCATATATGCTTATCGCCGCTGCAGTTCCACCTCATTACACCATCCTTTCCTTTAAGCTTAAATAGTCTTGATCTCGCGGGTGTGAGATTGCTGAGTCCTCGTGACTCACAGATTCTACCAAAACAGTTGCAGGTGCCGACGATGCCAGTGCAGATGATGGGATCGATCTCAAGTGGGAGTTCGATGAGGAACGTGGCCGTTACTATGTGTCTTTTCCTGATGATCAGTAGTGGAGCCCAGTTGGGACGATCGGGGATCTAGCATTTGGGGTTATCTTATTTTCATCTGGATCTTGACCGTAGTCGGTCTATATGTTTGTATTTTGGATGATGTATGAATTATATTTATGTATTGTGTGAAGTGGTGATTGTAAGCCAGCTCTTTGTCCCATTCTTGTTCATTACATGGGAATGTGTGAAGATGACCCTTCTTGCGACAAAACCACTATGCGGTTATGCCTCTAAGTCGTGCCTCGACACGTGGGAGATATAGCCGCATCGTGGGCGTTACACCAAGCGTGCCTCGGATGTCCTGCACCCAGGAGCGTTGGTGTAGACCGTCGCACATGCAGCGTCCCTTCCGAAGACGCCTTGGGACGAGGGCAAGAACGAGGGGGGCGATCTCGGCCACAGACCTGCCATCGATCCAGTGGTCGGTCCAGAACTTGCAAGTATCTCCGGTACCAAGCCGCCAAGTTGTGGAGGCTCTAAAAATAGCACTCGCGTCCGTGTTGTGGGGGATGTGAAGGTGACTCCAAGGGCGAGAAACGTCAGTGCGCTGCAGCCATAGCCAACAAACACAGAGGGAGATGCCCGTATGGTGGATGTCTCGGATTCCAAGGCCACCGAGAGAGATGGGTCGGCATACACACTGCCTGTTGACAAGGCACCGGCCACCGTTGGCCTTGTCAGAACCTGCCCATAGGAATCCTCGGATTATACGGTTCACCTTCTTGATGGCGGTGCTCTTGAAGGCAATGTCGGTGAGGAAATGCGTGGGGATGGCACTTAGGACATGGTGCACGAGGGATAGGCGGTCTCCCTTGGATAACATAGATGCCCGCCACGTGGAGAGCTTGCGTCCAAGTTTGTCGATGATCGGTTGCAAGCTGAATGAAGAGGCCTTGCGGACAGAGAGGGGCAACCCAAGGTAGGTGATAGGGAAGTGAGTAATGGTGCATTGCATCTCCGCGGCGATCGTAGCGATGTGGTCGTCGGTGCATTGGATAGGAGTGGCCGATCACTTGTTGAAGTTGGTGCGAAGCCCTGATGAAGGAAATATGCCCTAGAGGCAATAATAAAGTATTATATATTTCCTTATATCATGATAAATGTTTATTATTCATGCTAGAATTGTATTAACCGGAAACATAATACATGTGTGAATACATAGACAAACAGAGTGTCACTAGTATGCCTCTACTTGACTAGCTCGTTAATCAAAGATGGTTATGTTTCCTAGCCATAGACATGAGTTGTCATTTGATTAACGGGATCACCTCATTAGGAGAATGACGTGATTGACATGACCCATTACGTTAGCTTAGCACCCGATCGTTTAGTATGTTGCTATTGCTTTCTTCATGACTTATACATGTTCCTATGACTATGAGATTATGCAACTCCCGTTTACCGGAGGAACACTTTGTGTGCTACCAAACGTCACAACGTAAATGGGTGATTATAAAGGTGCTCTACAGGTGTCTCCAAAGGTACTTGTTGGGTTGGCGTATTTCGAGATTAGGATTTGTCACTCCGATTGTCGGAGAGGTATCTCTGGGCCCACTCGGTAATGCACATCACTATAAGCCTTGCAAGCATTGTGACTAATGAGTTAGTTGCGGGATGATGTATTACGGAACGAGTAAAGAGACTTGCCGGTAACGAGATTGAACTAGGTATCGAGATACCGACGATCGAATCTCGGGCAAGTAACATACCGATGACAAAGGGAACAACGTATGTTGTTATGCGGTCCGACCGATAAAGATCTTCGTAGAATATGTGGGAGCCAATATGGGCATCCAGGTCCCGCTATTGGTTATTGACCGGAGAGGTGTCTCGGTCATGTCTACATAGTTCTCGAACCCAAAGGGTCCGCACGCTTAAAGTTACGATGACAGTTATATTATGAGTTTATGTGATTTGATGTACCGAAGGTTGTTCGGAGTCCCGGATGTGATCACGGACATGACGAGGAGTCTCGAAATGGTCGAGACGTAAAGATTGATATATTGGACGACTATATTCGGACACCGGAAGTGTTCCGGAGAAGTTTCGGATTAAACCGGAGTGCCGGAGGGTTACCGGAACCCCCCGGGGAAGTATTGGGCCTTGGTGGGCCTTGAGGGGAGAGAGAGGGCAGCAGCCAGGAGGTGGCGCGCCCCCTCCCAAGGGGAATCCTAGTTGGACTAGGAGAGGGGGGCGCAGCCCCCTTTCCCTCTCCCTCTCCCTCTCTTTCCTTCCCCCCCTCTTTTCCTAGTAGGACTAGGAAAGGGGAGTCCTACTCCTACTAGGAGGAGGACTCCCCCTCTCTCCTTGGCGCGCCTAGGGCAGCCGGCCTCCCCCTTGCTCCTTTATATACGGGGGCAGGGGGCACCTAAGAACACACTTGATATACGATATTTTAGCCGTGTGCGGTGCCCCCCTCCACCAGATTACACCTCGATAATACCGTCGCGGAGCTTAGGCGAAGCCCTGCGTCGGTGGAACATCATCATCGTCACCACGCCGTCGTGCTGACGAAACTCTCCCTCAACACTCGGCTGGATCGGAGTTCGAGGGACGTCATCGAGCTGAACGTGTGTAGAACTTCGGAGGTGCCGTGCGTTCGGTACTTGATCGGTCGGATCGTGAAGACGTACGACTACATCAACCGCGTTGTGATAACGCTTCCGCTGTCGGTCTACGAGGGTACGTGGACAACACTCTCCCCTCTCGTTGCTATGCATCACCATGATCTTGCGTGTGCGTAGGAATTTTTTTGAAATTACTACGTTCCCCAACAGTGGCATCCGAGCCTGGTTTTATGCGTTGATGCTATGCACGAGTAGAACACAAGTGAGTTGTGGGCGATATAAGTCATACTGCTTACCAGCATGTCATACTTTGGTTCAGCGGTATTGTGAGATGAAGCGGCCCGGACCGACATTACGCGTACGCTTACGCGAGACTGGTTTCACCGTTCGGAGCACTCGTTGCTTAAAGGTGACTGGCGGGTGTCTGTCTCTCTCACTTTAGTTGAACCGAGTGTGGCTACGCCCGGTCCTTGCGAAGGTTAAAACAACACCAACTTGACAAACTATCGTTGTGGTTTTGATGCGTAGGTAAGAACGGTTCTTGCTAAGCCCGTAGCAGCCACGTAAAACTTGCAACAACAAAGTAGAGGACGTCTAACTTGTTTTTGCAGGGCATGTTGTGATGTGATATGGTCAAGACATGATGTGATATAATGTGTTGTATGAGATGATCATGTTTTGTAACCGAGTTATCGGCAACTGGCAGGAGCCATATGGTTGTCGCTTTATTGTATGAGATGCAATCGCCATGTAATAGTTTTACTTTATCACTAAGCGGTAGCGATAGTCGTAAAAGCAATAAGTTGGCGAGACGACAACGATACTACGATGGAGATCAAGGTGTCGAGCCGGTGACGATGGTGATCATGACGGTGCTTCGGAGATGGAGATCACGAGCACGGTGCTTCGGAGATGGAGATCACAAGCACAAGATGATGATGGCCATATCATATCACTTATATTGATTGCATGTGATGTTAATCCTTTATGCATCTTATCTTGCTTTGATTGACGGTAGCATTATAAGATGATCTCTCACTAAAATTTCAAGACAAAAGTGTTCTCCCTGAGTATGCACCGTTGCGAAAGTTCTTCGTGCTGAGACACCACGTGTTAATCGGGTGTGATAGGCTCTACGTTCAAATACAACGGGTGCAAAACAGTTGCACACGCGGAATACTCAGGTTAAACTTGACGAGCCTAGCATATATACAGATATGGCCTCGGAACACAGAGACCGAAAGGTCGAGCGTGAATCATATAGTAGATATGATCAACATAGTGATGTTCACCATTGAGACTACTCCATCTCACGTGTTAATCGGACATGGTTTAGTTGCTTTGGATCACGCAATCACTTAGATGATTAGAGGGATGTCTATCTAAGTGGGAGTTCTTAAGTAATATGATTAATTGAACTTAAATTTATCATGAACTTAGTCCTGATAGTATTTTGCAAATTATGTTGTAGATCAATAGCTCGCGTTGTTGCTTCCCTGTGTTTATTTTTGATATGTTCCTAGAGAAAAATTATGTTGAAAGATGTTAGTAGCAAAGATGCGGATTGGATCCGTGATCTGAGGATTATCCTCATTGCTGCACAGAAAAATTATGTCCTTGATGCACCGCTAGGTGACAGACCTATTGCAGGAGCAGATGCAGACGTTATGAACGTTTGGCTAGCTCAATATGATGACTACTTGATAGTTTAGTGCACCATGCTTAACGGCTTAGAATCGGGACTTCAAAGACGTTTTGAACGTCATGGACCATATAAGATGTTCCAGGAGTTGAAGTTAATATTTCAAGCAAATACCCGAGTTGAGAGATATGAAGTCTCCAACAAGTTCTATAGCTAAAAGATGGAGGAGAATCGCTCAACTAGTGAGCATGTGCTCAGATTGTCTGGGTACTACAATCGCTTGAATCAAGTGGGAGTTAATCTTCCAGATAAAATAGTGATTGACAGAATTCTCTAGTCACCATCACCAAGTTAGTAGAACTTCGTGATGAACTATAGTATGCAAGGGATGACGAAAGTAATTCCCGAGCTCTTCGTGATGCTGAAATCGACGAAGGTAGAAATCAAGAAAAACATCAAGTGTTGATGGTTGACGAGACCACTTCAAGTGTTGATGGTTGACGAGACCACTAGTTTCAAGAAAAGGGCAAAGGGAAGAAGGGGAACTTCAAAAAGAACGGCAAGCAAGTTGCTACTCAAGTGAAGAAGCCCAAGTCTGTACCTAAGCCTGAGACTAAGTGCTTCTACTGCAAAGGGACTGGTCACTGGAGGCGGAACTGCCCCAAGTATTTGGTGGATAAGAAGGATGGCAAAGTGAACAAAGGTATATTGGATATACATGTTATTGATGTGTACTTACTAGTGTTTATAGCAACCCCTCAGTATTTGATACTGGTTCAGTTGCTAAAGAGTAGTAACTCGAAAACGGGAGTTGCAGAATAAACAGAGACTAGTAAAAGGCGAGGTGACGATGTGTGTTGGAAGTAGTTCCAAGATTGATATGATCATCATCGCACACTCCCTATACTTTCGGGATTAGTGTTGAAACTAAATAAGTGTTATTTGGTGTTTGCGTTGAGCATGAATATGATTTGATCATGTTTATTGCAATACGGTTATTCATTTAAGTTAGAGAACAATTGTTGTTCTGTTTACATGAATAAAAACCTTCTATGGTCATACACACCAACGAAAATGGTTTGTTGGATCTCGATCGTAGTGATACACATATTCATAATAATGAAGCCAAAAGATGCAAAGTTAATAATGATAGTGCAACTTATTTGTGGCACTGCCGTTTAGGTCATATTGGTGTAAAGCGCATGAAGAAACTCCATACTGATGGGATTTTGGAATCACTTGATTATGAATCACTTGATGCTTGCGAACCGTGCCTCATGGGCAAGATGACTAAAACGCCATTCTCCGGAACTATGGAGAGAGCAACAGATTTGTTGGAAATCATACATACAGATGTATGTGGTCCGATGAATATTGAGGCTCGTAGCAGGTATCATTATTTTCTGACCTTCACAGATGATTTGAGCAGATATGGGTATATCTACTTAATGAAACAGAAGTCTGAAACATTTGAAAAGTTCATATAATTTCAGAGTGAAGCGAAAATCATCGTAACAAGAAAATAAAGTTTCTACGATTTGATCGTGGAGAAGAGTATTTGAGTTACGAGTTTGGCCTTCAGTTAAAACAATGTGAAATAGTTTCACTACTCACGCCACCTGGAACACCACGGTGTAATGGTGTGTCCGAACATCGTAACCGTACTTTATTAGATATGGTGCGATATATGATGTCTCTTACCGATCTACCACTATCGTTTTGGGGTTATGCATTAGAGACAGCTGCATTCACGTTAAATAGGGCACCATCAAAATCCGTTGAGACGACGCCTTATGAACTGAGGTTTAGCAAGAAACCAAAGTTGTCGTTTCTTAAAATTTTGGGGTTGCGATGCTTATGTGAAAAAGTTTCATCCTGATAAGCTCAAACCCAAATCGGAGAAATGTGTCTTCATAGGATACCCAAAGGAGACAGTTGGGTACACCTTCTATCACAGATCCGAAGGCAAGACATTCGTTGCTTAGTATGGATCCTTTCTAGAGAAGGAGTTTCTCTCGAAAGAAGTGAGTGGGAGGAAAGTAGAACTTGATGAGGTAATTGTACCTGCTCCCTTATTGGAAAGTAGTTCATCGCAGAAACCAGTTTCTGTGACGCCTATACCAATTAGTGAGGAAGTAATGATGATGATCATGGAACTTCAGATCAAGTTATTACTGAACCTCGTAGGTCAACCAGAGTAAGATCCGCACCAGAGTGGTACGGTAATCCTGTTCTGGAGGTTATGTTACTAGACCATGACGAACCTACGAACTATGAAGAACGATGGTGAGCCCAGATTCCGCAAAATGGCTTGAGGCCATGAAATCTGAGATGAGATCCATGTATGAGAACAAAGTATGGACTTTGGTTGACTTGCCCGATGATCGGCAAGCCATAGAAATAAATGGATCTTCAAGAGGAAGACGGACGCTGATAGTAGTGTTACTATCTACAAAGCTAGAATTGTCGCAAAAGGTTTTCGACAAGTTCAAGGTGTTGACTACGATGAGAGTTTCTCACTCGTATCTATGCTTAAGTCTGTCTGAATCATGTTAGCAATTGCCGCATTTTATGAAATCTGGCAAATGGATAAACAAAACTGCATTCCTTAATGGATTTATTAAAGAAGAGTTGTATATGATGCAACCAGAAGGTTTTGTCAATCCTAAAGGTGCTAACAAAATATGCAAGCTCCAGCGATCCATCTATGGACTGGTGCAAGCATCTCGGAGTTGGAATATACGCTTTGATAAGTTGATCAAAGGATATAGTTTTATACAGACTTGCGGTGAAGCCTGTATTTACAAGAAAGTGAGTGGGAGCACTACAACATTTCTGATAAGTATATGTGAATGACATATTGTTGATCGGAAATAATGTAGAATTATTCTGCAAAGCATAAAGGAGTGTTTGAAAGGAGTTTTTCAAAGAAAGACCTCGGTGAAGCTGCTTACATATTGAGCATCAAGATCTATAGAGATAGATGAAGACGCTTGATAAGTTTTTCAATGAGTACATACCTTAACAAGATTTTGAAGTAGTTCAAAATAGAACAGTCAAAGAAAGAGTTCTTGCCTGTGTTACAAGGTGTGAAATTGAGTAAGACTCAAAGCCCGACCACGGCAGAAGATAGAAAGAGAATGAAAGTCATTCCCTATGCCTTGGCCATAGGTTCTATAAAGTATGCCATGCTGTGTACCAGATCTATTGTATACCCTACACTGATTTTGGCAAGGGAGTACAATAGTGATCTAGGAGTAGATCACTGGACAGCGGTCAAAATTATCCTTAGTGGAATAAGGATATGTTTCTCGATTATGGAAGTGACAAAAGGTTCGTCGTAAAGGGTTACGTCGATGCAAGTTTTGACACTAAATCTAGATGACTCTAAGTCTCGGTCTAGATACATATTGAAAGTGGGAGCAATTAGCTAGAGTAGCTCCGTGCAGAGCATTGTAGACATAGAAATTTGCAAAATACTTACGGATCTGAATGTGACAGACCCGTTGACTAAAATTATCTCACAATCAAAACATGATCACACCTTAGTACTCTTTGGGTGTTAATCACATAGCGATGTGAACTAGATTATTGACTCTAGTAAACCCTTTGAGTGTTGGTCACATAGAGATGTGAACTATGGGTGTTAATCACATGGTGATGTGAATTATTGATGTTAAATCACATGGCGATGTGAACTAGATTATTGACTCTAGTGCAAGTGGGAGACTGAAGGAAATATGCCCTAGAGGCAATAATAAAGTATTATATATTTCCTTATATCATGATAAATGTTTATTATTCATGCTAGAATTGTATTAACCGGAAACATAATACATGTGTGAATACATAGACAAACAGAGTGTCACTAGTATGCCTCTACTTGACTAGCTCGTTAATCAAAGATGGTTATGTTTCCTAGCCATAGACATGAGTTGTCATTTGATTAACGGGATCACCTCATTAGGAGAATGACGTGATTGACATGACCCATTACGTTAGCTTAGCACCCGATCGTTTAGTATGTTGCTATTGCTTTCTTCATGACTTATACATGTTCCTATGACTATGAGATTATGCAACTCCCGTTTACCGGAGGAACACTTTGTGTGCTACCAAACGTCACAACGTAAATGGGTGATTATAAAGGTGCTCTACAGGTGTCTCCAAAGGTACTTGTTGGGTTGGCGTATTTCGAGATTAGGATTTGTCACTCCGATTGTCGGAGAGGTATCTCTGGGCCCACTCGGTAATGCACATCACTATAAGCCTTGCAAGCATTGTGACTAATGAGTTAGTTGCGGGATGATGTATTACGGAACGAGTAAAGAGACTTGCCGGTAACGAGATTGAACTAGGTATCGAGATACCGACGATCGAATCTCGGGCAAGTAACATACCGATGACAAAGGGAACAACGTATGTTGTTATGCGGTCCGACCGATAAAGATCTTCGTAGAATATGTGGGAGCCAATATGGGCATCCAGGTCCCGCTATTGGTTATTGACCGGAGAGGTGTCTCGGTCATGTCTACATAGTTCTCGAACCCAAAGGGTCCGCACGCTTAAAGTTACGATGACAGTTATATTATGAGTTTATGTGATTTGATGTACCGAAGGTTGTTCGGAGTCCCGGATGTGATCACGGACATGACGAGGAGTCTCGAAATGGTCGAGACGTAAAGATTGATATATTGGACGACTATATTCGGACACCGGAAGTGTTCCGGAGAAGTTTCGGATTAAACCGGAGTGCCGGAGGGTTACCGGAACCCCCCGGGGAAGTATTGGGCCTTGGTGGGCCTTGAGGGGAGAGAGAGGGCAGCAGCCAGGAGGTGGCGCGCCCCCTCCCAAGGGGAATCCTAGTTGGACTAGGAGAGGGGGGCGCAGCCCCCTTTCCCTCTCCCTCCCTCTCCCTCTCTTTCCTTCCCCCCTCTTTTCCTAGTAGGACTAGGAAAGGGGAGTCCTACTCCTACTAGGAGGAGGACTCCCCCTCTCTCCTTGGCGCGCCTAGGGCAGCCGGCCTCCCCCTTGCTCCTTTATATACGGGGGCAGGGGGCACCTAAGAACACACTTGATATACGATATTTTAGCCGTGTGCGGTGCCCCCCTCCACCAGATTACACCTCGATAATACCGTCGCGGAGCTTAGGCGAAGCCCTGCGTCGGTGGAACATCATCATCGTCACCACGCCGTCGTGCTGACGAAACTCTCCCTCAACACTCAGCTGGATCGGAGTTCGAGGGACATCATCGAGCTGAACGTGTGTAGAACTTCGGAGATGTCGTGCGTTCGGTACTTGATCGGTCGGATCGTGAAGACGTACGACTACATCAACCGCATTGTGATAACGCTTCCGCTGTCGGTCTACGAGTGTACGTGGACAACACTCTCCCCTCTCGTTGCTATGCATCACCATGATCTTGTGTGTGCGTAGGAATTTATTTGAAATTACTACGTTTCCCAACACCTGAAGCGAGGCCAAAGACATGAAGGAGCATGCGGACCGTGGCAGGGTTGAGAGTCCGGGTGGCAGAAGATGACCACATCGTCATCATAAAGGGATATGCTAGAAGCCGCATGTCGGGTCGTCAAGCGGTGAAGGAGGCCAAGCTCAACCACACGGAGCAGCATGGAGTTCAACACGTCAATGACCAGGGTGAAGAGCATGGGTGAGACCGGGTCTCCTTGACGAAGGCCATGAGCGTTGTCGACCGGAGGCCCTGTGTTGAGGATATAGACCTTAGAGTCACTCGCCAGGAGGGGCCGGGTTACTCATAATGGTCATTGCCAGAAGCCCGGCGCCAAGCTTGAAGACGATGGGCCAAAGATGGGCTTAAGACCCGGATATGGCTTAAGGCCCGTAGTTACAATCATTATTATGGTAGAACTTGTAGTGTAAGACAAGAATAGTTGAGAGTCCGAGCCGGACACTCTTATGAGCCGGCCGGGACTCTGAGAGCTGCTGGGCGTCAGCCTCCCTATATAAAGGGACGACCCGGCAGCGGTTTAGGGACAAGAAAGATCTCATCGAGAGCCGGGCATAGCAATTAAGCTCCCTGGTCATTGAAACCCTAATCAATACCACCTCAACTGGACGTAGGCTTTTACCTTCACCGTAAGGGGCCGAACCAGTATAAACCCTCGTGTTCCTTGTCCCGTTAACCCCTTCAAGCTTCCTAGCAGCGATGGCTCCACGACTAAGTCCTAGCTTGAGGACATCTGCCGTGACAATTCCACGACAGTTGGCGCCCACCGTGGGGCCAGCGCACGGTGGATTTGAGTTCTTGAAGGGCAGCTTCGAAGGGCTCAAGGGATACGCTGTGGGCCGGATGACCAAGAGTCGTCGCAGCAAGCTCTACATCGGCGATGCAAACTGGGGCCCCGACGCCGGCTCAATTGAGTACGGGTACCGGGTCCCCTTCGGCGGAATTCATGTTTTCATTGGCAAGATTGGTGAGCCGGGCCCTGAGCCGGATCTCTGCGCCGATCTCATCAAGACGGCTCAGGGCGCACGACCTGCCCGGGCCCGGCCTGCCTTAAGGCATGCTTTTGTGGGATGTATCCATGGAGGGCTCGGGGGCTGGAGTCGTATTGGCTTCCCCTAAGGGTGATAAGTTCCATTATGTGCTACAATTGATGTTTCCTTGTACCAACAACGCAGCTGAGTACGAGGCCTTGCTCCGCGGTCTTCGGATGGCTAAGGAGATGAGCTTGAGCCAGGTAAGGTGTTTCGGTGACTCAGACTTGGTGGCTCAACAAGTATCAGACAAGTGGGACTCTAAGGACCCTCTCATGGCAGCTTATCGCCGCGAAGTTGATGCCATTGCTAGGCACTTTCAGGGCTTCCAGGTAGAGCACATTGATCGCAGGAAGAACGAGGCGGCTGATGCTCTAAGCCGGCTGGGCTCTCAGCGAAAGCCGGTGCCGCCTAATACTTTCCTGGATGTCCTGTATAACCCTTCTGTTAAGTTGCCTACAGAGGAAGACTTGGCTGTCCCTGACCCGGAGGCACGACTGGTGGCGGCTCTCCACATCGTACCAGACTGGACAATGCCGTATCTGGCTTACATGACCCGGGGAGACTTGCCTGAGGATGAAACTTTGGCCAGACAAATAACCCGGCGGTCTAAGTCAATGATTGTTATCAATGGTGAGTTGCATCGCCGCAGTGTTACGGGAGCGTTCCAGCGTTGTGTCTCCCCTGAGGAAGGTCAAGAGATCTTGCGTGAGATTCATGAAGGGGATTGTGGCCATCACGCCGGTTCGAAATCTCTTGTGGCCAAGGCTTTTCGTCATGGTTTTTATTGGCTGACGGCTCATGCTGATGCGGAGGACTTGGTCAGTAAATGTGATGGTTGCCAAAGGTTCTCACGATGGGCTCATGTGCCGGCTCAGGAGCTGAGGATGATCCCAATTACTTGGCCCTTTACGGTCTGGGGGCTTGATATGGTTGGGCCTTTTAAAAGGTCCAAGGATAAGAAGACCCACCTCTTGGTGGCAGTTGACAAATTTACCAAGTGGGTTGAAGCGGAGCCAGTTAGCAAGTGTGATGCAGCCACGGCGGTTCAATTTATGAAAAAGGTGATTTTTCACTTTGGCTTTCCGCACAGCATTATAACTGACAATGGCACCAATCTATCCAAAGGCGCCATGGAAGAGTTTTGTCAACGAGAGCATATCCGACTTGATGTTTCCTTGGTGGATCATCCTCAATCCAATGGTCAAGCTGAGAGAGCTAATCAGGAGATTCTGAAGGGTATCAAGCCCCGGCTTTTGGTCCCTTTGCAACGGACGCCGGGTTGTTGGGTGGAGGAGTTGCCCTCCGTGTTATGGAGCATCAACACTACTCCTAACAGGTCTACAGGTTTTACGCCTTTCTTCACGCTCTTGACTTATTGGACGAACATCGTGATGTGGCAGCAGCTCGCTCGGCGATTTACCAACAAGACCTGCGCCGTTATCATAGTCGCCGGGTTAAATCCCGGGTCTTCCAGGAAGGCGATCTCGTGCTCCGGCTCATCCAAGATCAAACAGATGCGCACAAGCTATCCCCGCCTTGGGAAGGGCCCTTTGTGGTCAGCAAGAATTTGCACAACGGGTCATATTACCTCATTGACATTCGGGAGCACAAAGATTCACGTAAGTCGGAGGAAGAGACCCGTCGGCCGTGGAACATAGCTCAGCTTCGGCCTTACTACACTTGAGCCACCGGCTCTCATAATGTACATATTTCTCTAAACCATGTATATATTATGATAAGCAATAAAGCAGGACCTCTGTCCTTTTTTCTCCTCCAAATGTGCACGTGTTGTTTTCATTGCAAGATTACATGATAACTTGAAGGAGGATCCGGCTTATGATCGTATTCGAATCTAGCCGTAGGCAATAAGGTCACTTGGGGGCTTCCTGTTCAAACATAGGTCGTATTTGAACCAAAGAGAACATAGCTGTCGATACCCATTTGATTGGCAAAGTGCCGAGCTCATTGGGGAGTTTTCTTTGATCATATTTTAATCTTAGTTTAACCCCTTTGGGAACCGACGTGGATCGTATTTGAATCAGCGTCGTTAAACAATTCTTGAAATCACTTGGGGGCTTCCTGTTCAAACATGGGTCGTATTCGAACCAAAGAGAACATAGCTGTCGGTACCCTCTTGATTGGCATCGCCACACCCACTGGGGGCTATATGACCGCATTCGAATCATAGCATAACCCCTTTGGGACGGGTCTCTGGTCGTATTCGAACTGGAAGCCCCTAAGTTTTTCTGACTTATAGCGAGTTCTTCTGATTATGTCAAGCATGCACGGCCGGGTCTCACTTTGCCGGCTTAACTTCGATTTACAGTGCTAGTCGAACACAATTGGCGTTATTAAGACTGGTAAGCCGGAATTGAGGTACCAACCTCATAGCCCGGGTTATCTAAGCCGACAGTATGCTTGCAGGCTGGTAAGTGTGTTGTTACGATTATATCAAGGACATCATTGAGGGCCAGTCTTTGGTGAATCATATTCCGGGTCATAGGCATAAGACTATGATTTTCCATGCGGTAAGCCGCCTCTAGACTTGTGATTTGTCTTTTCATGTAGGGTAGTTAAAGACAACTATTTCAGCTTAAGGAATATGACTGATCAACTGTAACCCGGAGACATATAAGGAAGCAACTTTCATAAGGATTCAGCATTCAACACGTGCACGATGGCACGGCACAGTTAAAGTGTTGACCCTATTCTATTACAAGACTCGTTGAGTCCAAAAGGGTGAAGCATTGTTTCACATAAATCGTCTACAGAGTTACGACGCTTGCTGGGTTGAAGTCTCCGGCTCATCCCTCTCTTCTCCTCCGGCTGTTCCAAGGTCTGGAAAGTCGACGACTTCCAGTCGATGCCGCTCAGAGCTTCGAATTGAGCTTCCTCGTCAATTAACCCCGCCGGGTCAATCTCCGGGGCGAAGGTGTGCTTGCGAGTCGGCGGGATTAAGCTGAGGGCCTCATAGCGCGGAGTGGGGATCCTCTGATTCTCTGCATCGTAACCCGGCTGATACTTAGTCAGATCTGTATCATTGCCAATCAGAGTGGCCACCGGGCGTACGATCTTCACGCAAGCTGCGAAGTCCTTCTGGTCGAAGGCGGTGCCGTCTTCCTTCAAACTGGGGTAGCCCAGAGCGATGTCCGCCGGGTCTAGCTCTGGAAGGAACGCCTTAGCCCGGCTTAGAGCCGCTATGGCTCCGGCTCTTGCAGAGGCCCGTCGCAGCTCTTGGATGCGTTGAGGAAGAACGGCGAGCCGGCGAAGAACCTCAGCCAGGTGAGTCGGCACCTCGTTGGATAGGGCCACCACAGCCAGAGCACGCTGTGACCCGGTGTAGAGTTGCTCCACCAGGGTGTACACGGCTTTCAGCTTGGTTACCACGCTTTGGTTGAGGTTGGCGCTTCTGGGACCTGTTTAACAGAATAAGATAAGCCGCCGACAAGGATGAGTTATGAGATATACAGATTCTAAACTTGATGAAAGCTGGTGAGATGACTTACCGAAGATTGCGGCGACCATCTGGGACACTTGGCGCTTTAAGCCGGAGAGTTCGGCGGTCTTCTCTGAGAGAGCCTTCTCCGCCTGTTCGGCCCGGCTCACCAGAGTGGCCTTCTCTTCGGCCCAGGCTCTCCGTTCAGCATCAAAGTCTGTCTTCAGCTTTTCTTGCGCAGCAATGCTGGACACAAATTTGGCGTTTGCTTTCCGGGTCTCCGTCTCTTGCGTCTTCAGACGGGTCTTGAGATCAGCGACGTCAGCTTCAAACTTCTTGCCAGCAGCCTGCATAATTTCCGGGTTATAGCATGAACAGTTACTATGCAAATTTAAAAGTCCCAAGCGTTTTCCAAGCAAAGACACTTGGCACTTGGGGGCTAATGCATATCGAACGTTCCTATCTACAAATTTCCGGTTCATGGAAGTAAGCCGGAACTTAAGTCTACAACATATTCAATCATAAGTCGTCGACTTGGGGGCTAGCATGGTAAAGGTAGCTATACAGTAAACAAGAAGAAAGAAGAGTGGTACCTCTGACTTCTGCTGAATCTGGTTCACCATGCCAATCTCTGCATCCCGGCTCTTGTGCACTTGGCTGACGTAGCCGGAGATGAGCTCTCCGATGCTCAGGTTGGCGTAGTCAGTGAGGTCCAGATTAACCCGGTGGGGCTGTAGCAGCTCCCCCTTGGCAGAACATTTGGCCAGCGCAGTAGGTCTCCCCGGCTCAACAAATTCCGTCCGGGTGATTACCACATCCGGGTCATCTGCTGGTTGAGCCGAGCTGGAGGCCTCCGGGTTAGAAGAAGCTTCTGCTATGGGCTTGTTGGTTGGGGCAGCGGCCTCAGGAGCAGAGGCAGCTGGCGGTTCTTGAGCGGCTACCTCTGACTCAGGCAAGTCCGGCTCATCGGCCGGCTTGTTCTTCTTCGCCCTTTTGCTGAGTTTTCCTTGGGCACTGAAAAGACAGAAAGGTTAAGCACAAAAGTGTAAGTAAAGACAAAATACAACATGAGGTGATCATCATTACCCAGGCACGGTCTTGAAAGCCGGCAGATTCGACTGCATAGAGTCGCCAGAAGAGGGGGAAGTTTCCTGATAATTTGAGTCAGAAGAGTTGAGTGGTTTACGTATGACACCTGCCAAAGGATGAAAAGGGTACAACTTTGAGATCACCTCGGTCCGGCGTTTTTTCGATGCGTCAGGTAACCCGGAGGAGAGGTCAGTGTCTTTGTTGGTCCGGGTGTGCCGCCGGCTTTCATGAACCTGTCGCTTCAAAATAAATTGAGGATCTTGATAAGCTAAAGGATGTGAAAAGCTTACTTTCCAGGTTACCCTTCGGACTTTCAGCCTTGGCAAGGGCTCCGACTCGGAGGAAAGTGACATTACCTCTTCAACCACCGGGTTACTTGCGCCGGTGTCATCCTGTTGGTGAAAGTATTGGTAAGGTGGACAGAAATAAATAGCAGATATAACAAGAGCTTACAGGTTCAGGGGTTACCTCTGACTCGGAGCTGTCGCTTAATTGCATCAGCTCTGAAGCAGTAGGCCTACTTCCCTTCTTGCGGGGAGCGGCTTTCTTGGCGGCTTTCTTCGCCTTCCTGGCCTTCTTGGCCGCCTCGTGGTCATATTTGACCTTCCAGAATTTGTCATCAGCCTGAAAAATACAATGATGATTTCTTAAAGATTCAGATGAAGGTTATCTGCAGACGGAGATAAAATGTTCAAATCAGCGGCTTACTGCTGGGGCTGGGTTGATCTTGCAGAAGGGGGCTAACCCGGTCCTCCCGCAGTCTGCCAAGCTCTCGTTCAAGAGAGCCTTGGTCATGTCCTCAGCAACATCTTCAGGAAGATCGTTGCGACTGTGTCTCTGGGGGTCATCCTTTCGGCCCGTGTATTCGCACATTAAGCCGGGGCGGCGGCTCAATGGGATCACCCGCCACGAGATCCAGACCCGGACCAGATCGATTCCGTTGAGACCATTGCCCAGGAGAGCCTTGATCTTGTTTATGGTGGGGAGCAGAGGTTGGCGCTCCGCCTGAGTCAACTTGTCAGACAGAGGGTGAGTTGGTTCCAGACGTGAAGGGCGAAAGCCGGGCAGCGGGCTCTCGTCAGCCGGCGACGTGTCTTGGCAATAGAACCACGTCTGGTTCCAGTCTTTTGGGTGACTCGGCGGCTCGGCGTAAGGGAAGAGGCAGTCTCTCCGTCGCTGAATGGAGATTCCGCCGAGTTCCAAACTTGGCCCGTTGGCGCACTCATTCTGGCGGTTCAGGTAGAAGAGCTCTCTGAAGAGCAGCAGGCTGGGCTCTTCTCCAAGATAAACCTCGCAGAACACTTGGAAATTGCATATGTTGGACACCGAGTTGGGTCCTATATCTTGTGGCCGCAGGTCAAAGAAGTTCAGCACGTCTCTAAAAAACTTTGAGCCGGGCGGTGCGAAGCCCCGGCTCATGTGATCCGCAAAAATGACCACCTCCCCGTCCCTTGGCTGTGGTCTCTCCTCTGATGGGTCGGAGGCACGGTAGGACATGACGTCCTTCTTGGGCAGGTAACCTGACTTGACAAAATCCGCTAAGGTCTCGTTGGTGACGTTGGACCTCATCCAATTGCAAGTGATGGAGGCTTTAGGAGCTTTGGGAGGCATGGTGAAAGTCGGCAGCCTATGATAAAAGGAAGCATCCGGTTTAATTATAAGCCGGAGGAAATTTATAGTTCAATGTTAAAGTGGCGGCTTATGAAGGGGACTAATGACATATATCTAAGTGCACCGGGTTATTTAAGCCGCCCGAGGTATTGAGAGTAATTCGATTGTCTACGGCCTTATCACAGATGAGCTGGAAAATTCTATGGCGTATGGTCTCCTTTGAGTCGGAAGATTCTACGGTGCGTGGTTTCTTTAAACCGGAAATGTAAACCGCCATGACTCAATGAGTGCAGTTTTTACTAAGTGTGGTGAAAACAGGTTTCACACATTGCAGTAAATAATTTGGATCAAAATGGTCGGTCAAAAGGAAAGTTTCTAGACCTAAAAACGGATGCAGGGGAGTTCTTGAGCTCGAATGAGGCCTTTATGCAGTAAAAAGAGGCCTACTTGCATTTGAAATGAGTACTAAACAGCCGCCGCACTGGTTCTATACTATCCTAAGATCAAAAAGAGGCAGTAAAAATCAAATCTACCGAGGGCCGCGAAGAATGGCGAAGAACATGGGAAGAACAGGAAGAAGCTCCACGGCGGATCTGTTCTACGGGGCCGCAAGAACTTACAGGGGCTGGTGAGTCGCGGAGATCGCTGCCGTTCTCTGGACACAACAGGTTGATGCAGCGGCCGGAGTCGGTGAGGACGAGAAGACCCGCGACAGCGACGGCAACAGAGCTCGAGCGGAGGAACAGTGGCGCAAGGAGGAAGATGGGTGGCTGAAGGCCCGTCGGACCGGGCTATTTATAAGGGCGAGCTCATAAGTGGGCGCGAGAAACGAGGAGACCGTGGCGTGGTTATCTCCCCATGAAATGCCTCGATTTTCGGGATGGCAGTAAAGATAAGATCCGTTGCGGATCTGGTGGAGTAAAAACGGACTTAATGGAAGATGACGTCATGGCGGATTACCCGGAGTCCAGAGGATGACGTCAAGCCAGGTTATGGCCTTCACACAATTATAAGCCGGAGATTTTTTTTGTCGAAAGGATTGAAGATTGACATGAGCCGGCTCAAATCAATCTGGGGCCTAATGTTGAGGATATAGACCTTAGAGTCA
Organism: Triticum aestivum; assembly: GCF_018294505.1. Taxonomy (NCBI): domain Eukaryota; kingdom Viridiplantae; phylum Streptophyta; class Magnoliopsida; order Poales; family Poaceae; genus Triticum; species Triticum aestivum. The sequence continues at coordinate 172,433,377 of NC_057814.1, forward strand.
CCTGCCAGGAGGGGCCGGGTTACTCATAATGGTCATTGCCAGAAGCCCGGCGCCAAGCTTGAAGACGGTGGGCCAAAGATGGGCTTAAGACCCGGATATGGCTTAAGGCCCGTAGTTACAATCATTATTATGGTAGAACTTGTAGTGTAAGGCAAGAATAGTTGAGAGTCCGAGCGGACACTCTTATGAGCCGGCCGGGACTCTGAGAGCTGCTGGGCGTCAGCCTCCCTATATAAAGGGACGACCCGGCAGCGGTTTAGGGACAAGAAAGATCTCATCGAGAGCCGGGCATAGCAATTAAGCTCCCTGGTCATCGAAACCCTAATCAATACCACCTCAACTGGACGTAGGCTTTTACCTTCACCGTAAGGGGCCGAACCAGTATAAACCCTCGTGTTCCTTGTCCCGTTAACCCCTTCAAGCTTCCTAGCGGCGATGGCTCCACGACTAAGTCCTAGCTTGAGGACATCTGCCGTGACAATTCCACGACACCCTGGGTGGCCGTTGTTGAGAACTCTCGTGGAGGCTGTGGAGAGGAGCATGGAGATCCACTCACGCCAACATGGGCCAAACCCAAGGTGCTGCAGGAGCTGGAAAAGGAAGGGCCAGGAAATGCTGTCGAATGCTCTAGCAATGTCCAACTTGAGCAGTGTGCGCGGTGCCTTAAGGTTATGCAAGAGGAAAGCTGTCTGTTGCACGAGGAGGTAGTTGTCGTGGATGCAACGTCCCGCATTGAACGCACTTTGGTTGGTGGAGACCATGGTGCTTAGCCGTGGAGCAAGACGGAGGGAGAGTAGCTTTGCGACCAGCTTGGCGAAGATGTGAATGAGACTGATGGGTCTATAGTCAAAGAGAGACTGCGCATCCGCACGCTTGGGGAGCAGCGTTAGAAGGGCCTCATTGAGCTTTTGCAGACCTCTACCATTCATGGTGTAGAACTTGTCAAAAGCCGCGAGGAAGTCGAGTTTGATCGTGTCCCAACAAGCAACCAAGAACTCGGAGGTTAAACCATCGGGGCCAGGTGCCTTCCCGTCGGCAGACTCTTGACGGCATTCCAAATCTCCTCGTCGTTGAATGGCGTGTCGAGCTCGAGAAGGTTAAATTGCGGAACCCGAATGGCCTGAAGATCAAGCATGATGTCGCGCTCGGAAGCGCTTCCAAGAACGTTGGAGAAGTGGACAAAGGCGGCCTCGACCATCTCATCATGGTCGGTAATAGTTTGGGTGCCAACACTCAAACTTGATAAGAGGTTTCGTTGCTTGCGATGAGCAGCGTGCACCTTGAGGAAGGAGACGGCCGCGTCGTTGCTCCGGAGCCAGGAAAGGAGCACACGCTGCCTTGCGATAGATCGCTCGAGGGAGGCAAGGCCTAGATAGCAAGCCTTGAGCTTGCGGCGAAGCTAGGTCTCGAGAAGAGAAAGCGCCCGCAAATCTTGGGAAGCATCAAGCCGTGCAATGAGTTCGCGGGACACCTTAAGCTGCAGGGATACGTTGTCGATCGAGCATGCACTCCAGCTCCGCAGCTTCCTGGCCGTCGCCTTAAGACGTGTCACGGTCCGCCGAAAGGGATCGGCGTCAGGCGGAATAGAGGCCCAAGCCTCAGAGACCACCTAGTGAAAACCTTCCAACTTCGGCCAGAATCTCTCGAAGTGGAAATGTCGTGCTCCCGGTGGGCGGGCCACGCAGTCAACCAGGAGCGGGTAGTGGTCGGAGGCCGCGGAGGAGAGGCGGTGGAGCAAACAGTGCGGGTGGGCAATCTCCCAACCGAAGGTGCAAAGGATGCGGTCATTCCGAACAAGCGTCGGGGTGTCGCACTCATTGGACCAAGTATATCGCCGCCCGTGCATGTAGAGATCACGAAGCTCCTCATTGGCGATGAAGCGCCTAAATCTGTTCATGGTGCGACGGTTGATGTTTGAGTTGTTCTTCTCCGAGGCCGAAGTGATCATGTTAAAATCTCCACCAATAAGCCATGGACCGATGCGGGACTCGCGCACGTCGTGCAACTCGGAAAGGAACTCTAGTTTGGCATCGTCGTCTTGAGGCCCGTACACACCCGTGAGCCACCAATGACCATCCCTGGCCAGGGAAGTGACCAAGGCCGTAACATGGTGCTCGCCGATGAGGGGATTGGAAATAGAGATGGTAGAGCGTTGCCAAGCAAGGAGGATGCCACCGCGTGTGCTAGCCGCGGGGAGGAAGAAGTAGTCCTCGAAAGATGGACCGAGCGTGTCCAAGACAATGGCGTCGGAGACATGAGCGAGCTTTGTCTCTTGGAGACATACGATGCCAGGTGCGGCAGCGGAGATCACGCTGTGGACGGCCGTGCGTTTAGTGCCAGAGTTAAGACCACGAACGTTCCAAAAAATTGCTTTCAAGTTACAATCCATATGAGGGGGGCACGTTAGAGACGTCGCAAAGGTAGACTAGGCCTCAATAAGCCGCCCCGGGGTGGAAGGCAGCGCGGCGGGGAGTTGCCACCGAAGAAATCGGCGAATGCCTGCAGCACGTCAAGAGCCAGCGGCTGCTCGAAGAGGAGGGCGTACTTGCCAAGCACCTCTTCGGAGATAGGTGCGTCATCGCTTGAGATGAGGCCGAGATGGCGGAGCAGCACTCTTTTGGCCTTCATTTCGGAGTTGAGTCCATGGTCAGCGCGCGCGATACGGAAGCTGCGGCGAGGAGTAAAGTTGGCCGGCAGCTCCTTCTTGCACCGCCGAGGCTTAGGCGCGGGGAGCAGCGAGGATGCCCTGACAGAAATGGCCTCAACAAAGGAAGAGAGGGGTGCATCGGGCGCAGGCACGTCCGCGGGCTGCATGGGTTGCATGGCCGGCGGGGCCGACCTGTCATCTGAAGAAGCAGCGGAAGTAGCATGGGGTGGTGCAACATGCAGCACAACGTCCAAGCAGGGCGGGCCCGCCACAAGCGCGGGATCGGCGCAGTCGAAGCAAGCTGGCGCCAACGCGTGGGCGGGCACATCGTGGGTGGCAGCGGTCAAGCTAGCTGGGGCCTCCATGGTAGGCACGGGATCCGGTTTGTGTGGGGACAGGGGGAAGGAGGCGCAGGATTGGCTGCGGAGGAATCTCCCACGTTTGTCGCGTCATCAGGTGGGCCTGGGGATGCTACCAAGGAAGGCGAGGCGACCAGGGCGGGCCCCTCCCTGTCGCCCAACGACAGGCATGACGTAGGGCCAGCGGCACGAGGAGGCGGCCTGTCGACGCCTGATTGGCCGATCGGGATCTCCTGGGATGGCCCAGAGGGACTTGGAGAGGAAGGCGCGACTTTGGTTGGCCGGTTTGAATCGCACGCGTCCCGAGACACCTGGGACCCGGGGGTCTGCACAGGGTCGGACGGGCTGGCATCCACCACGGGAGAAGGCACGTCTGGCGCGTCACGGGGCCCAGCATCGATCAGCAGAGGGGAGGCGCCCAATTGAAGCCGCGCGGAGACCCTGTCAGCAGAGGAAAAAGCACATGGGTGGGGCCCAAGTATTCACTCCCACCCACGGCACGGAGGAGGCACGTGCGCGTGGTGACGCCGGCGGCGACGGCCGCCCCGGCTAGGGGGGCTCTGCGAGCTACCGGAATGAGCTGGAGGAAACTGGTGGTGCTGCGGCCAGCGCAAAGGAAGCGGGGGGAGTCTTGCGCAGCTCCGTCGTTAGACGCAGGCGGTGGCGGGGGAGGCGGAGGCGGCCGGTGGTAGTCGACGCATGAAGCAACGTGGATCCCTACGGGGAAGGGTGCGAGCCCCAACGCAAGGTGCTCGGCACGGTCCGGGTTGGCGTCGGGATCCACTGTGTCATCGCCCGGCAGAAGGAGCTCGGAGGAGCGCGGGATCGCATCCGGATTGATAGTCCAGGTAGATAACCTGAAGACGGACATGTCGGCGAAGCTGCGGGTCTCAGGGGTGAGGTGCTCGACCTTGCAGAAGGGGGTGAGCAGAGTCTCGGCGGGCGCCCAGTGCCAAGCGTGGTCAAGGATGCCATAGAGCTCAAGGGACACGAGGATTATTGTGTTTTTGTGTGATTTTAGCAACCGATGGTGATGTGGTATTTTTTGATGACATGCATATACGGTACACTCCACCAACACAAAACGTGCATGCGCAATCCAAGTGGATTGGGCCTTGGGGGTCCAAAAGGTAGTGTGGCTCAGTATAGCTCTAGTAGAAAGATTGATGTTTCTAAAAAAAGTAGAAAGATTGATTCCATCTCCTTTCGGCCACGTGCAGAGGGGCTGATACGTCTCCAACGTATCTATAATTTTTGATTGTTCCATACTATTATATTATCTGCTTTGGATGTTTTATATGCATTTATATGCTATTTTATATTATTTTTTGGGACTACCCTATTAACCTAGAGCCCAGTGCCAGTTTCGGTTTTATCCTTGTTTTTGAGTTTCGCAGAAAAGAAATATCAAACGGAGTCCAAATGAGCTGAAAATTTACGGTGATTTTTTATGGACCAGAAGAAGATCCCGAAGCAAAAGAGTTGGGCCCGAAGAGCCCTGAGTCAACGACAAGGGTGGAGAGTGAACCCAACCCCCTAGGGCGCGCCCCCTGCCTTGTCGCCGACTCGTGCACCCTCCTGACGTGAAACCGACGCCAAAAATTCCTATAAATCCAGAAACCCCCAGAAAGAAACCTAGATCGGGAGTTCCGCCGCCGCAAGCTCTGTAGCCACAAAAAACCAATCGGGAGCCCGTTTTGAAACACTGCCAGAGGGGGAAACCATCACTAGTGGCCATCTCCATCATCCTGGCGCTCTCCATGACGAGGAGGGAGTAGTTCACCCTGGGGGCTAAGGGTATGTGCCAGTAGCTATGTGTTTGATCTCTCTCTCTCTCTCTCTCTCTCTCTCTCTCGTGTTGTTGATATGGCACGATCTTGATGTACTGCAAGCTTTGTTATTATAGTTGGATCATATGGTGTTTCTCCCCCTCTACCTTCTTGTGATGAATTGAGTTTTACCTTTGAGGTTTCACTATTATCAGATTGAATACTATTTTGGATTTGAGAACACTTGATGTATCTCTTGCGTGCGATACCCGTGGTGACAATGGGGTATTCTATTGATTCACTTGATGTATGTTTTGGCACTCAACTCGTAGATTCCCGAGGTGACATTGGGGTAATCTATGCATAGGGGTTGTTGCACGTTTTCGTCCTTGTTTCTCCGGTAGAAATCTTGGGGCACTCTTTGAGGTTCTTTGTGTTGGATTGAATATTATGAATCTGAAGTTGTTTGATGCATATCGTATAATTGACCCACAGATACTTGTGGTGACATTGGAGTACCTAGGTGACATTACGGTTGATAGATGTGTGTCATATATATGGTGTTATTTTACTACGAACTCTAGGGTTGTTTGTGACACTTATAGGAATAGCTCAATGGATTGATCGGAAAGAAAAACTTTGAGGTGGTTTTGTACCCTACAAGCAATTTCATCTTATGTTCTCCACGATAGGAACTTTGGAGTGACTTTTGTCGCACATTGAGGGATTGCCATATGATCTAATTATGTTATCATTGTTGAGAGAACTTGCACTAGTGAAAGTATGAACCCAAGGCCTTGTTTCAAGCATTGTAATACCGTTTTCGCTCACATTTACCACTTGTTACCTTGTTGTTTTTATATTTTCGGATTACAAAAACCTATATCTACCATCCATATTACACTTGTATCACCATCTCTTCGCCGAACTAGTGCACCTATACAATATACCATTGTATTCGGTGTGTAGGGGACACAAGAGACTCTTTTTTATTTGGTTGCAGTGCTGTTTGAGAGAGACCATCTTCATCCTACGCCTCCCACGGATTGATAAACCTTAGGTCATCCACTTGAGGGAAATGTGCTACTGTCCTACAAAACTCTGCACTTGGAGGCCCAACACGAGTCTATAAGAAGAAGGTTGCGTAGTAGACATCCAGCTCTTTTCTGGCGCCATTGTTGGGGAGGTTAGTGCTTGAAGGTATATGTTTAGATCTTGCAATCGAATCTTTTAGTTTCTTGTTTTATCACTAGTTTAGTCTATAAAAGAAAACTACAAAAAATGACATGTTTGAGAATTTATTTGCTGCAATTAATGTTTGTCCCAAGCTTGGGGATGCTATGTTTAATGAAGATGATATTTTTAGTCCTCCAAGTTTTGTTGTGCACATTTATTATGATAATAACATGCCTCCTATTTATGATGATTGTAATATTTATGAAAGTGGGTTTGGAAGATGTCGATGTACAAAATAAGGGGCACACCTTTGTACCCCTTTACCTGTGCACGGACAGTCGGAGCCGCGCCCACGGCCGCACCAAGCAGAACAGGGGAGGTGAACCAAGGTAAAACCAAAGTACAAGACAACCAAGGCAACGCCAAGGCCAATAACACAAAGAAGCAGAAGGATGAAGCAGGCTCCCCCGGAAAGACCCTTGCCGGGGCAGCCTCAGCAGCCCCGACAAGACCCTTGCCGGGGCAGCTCGCCCACACCAGCGTAGTGAGCCACCCTCGAGCCCACGGGTTCCAACTCAACCAACCACGTTGGAACTAGGGCTCGAGAGGCACCTCCATGGTGGCATGCAGATCTTTGTCAAGACCAAGGAATATTCAAGATCAGATGAGGATTAAAAGACAACGGTCCTCGGCAAGATCCTTGCCAAGGAGAGCCACAAGACCCCTGGCAAGATCCTTGCCGGGGACGACAGCGCGCCACGGCAAGACCCTTGCCGGGCCACCCGGCAAGGCCCTCACCGAGGATGCCAGCAGGGCCACTGCCAGGCCCGCACCAGCCAAGTCTCCACTGCCGTTCGCATGCAGCTGCCAGTTCAACCAGCTGGGCTGGCACCTGTGTGGCAACATGCAGCTTCTAGGCCAGATTGGCAGGCGCCTGCGTGGCGGCATGCAAATCTTCGTGAAGACCCTACCACCGCGCCACCTCAGCTACCTGTCTACCTACATGGCGCTGCGCGCATCGCTGGCCAGGGCGCGTGTCAAAGCGAGGAGGAGCGGCGACGGACGGGACGGGCCTTGCTCCCGTCCCCGATAAAGCTAGGGGACACCTCAGCGACGCATTAAATGCGTCTTGTCCTTTAATACGAGCGATAAGCTCGTAGCACTGTACGCCTTTCCACCTCCTGTGTGCCACTGTGGCAGCCCCTTTCGACTATAAAAGGAGGCCCATGGCATACTGGGAAAGGATTCGGCTCTTTGGAACCACGCACCCACCATAGCTAGTTCGAGAGCTCCAGAACTCTCTGAAATACAGCCACCAAAGCAGGACTAGGGTATTACGCATCCTCGCGGCCCGAACCTGGGTAAACGATCCTTGTGCTGATTACTAATCCTGCTCTTCTCGCAACCCTGCGCCTCGGCAACCGTAGTAGGGATTCTTGTGATCCCATAGGTGTCGTTCCACACCGACATCTTTGGCGCGCCAGGTAGGGGGCGTAATTGTGAGAATCTGGTCTAGTAGTTAGCCTAGCGTTTCTTCATCGCCATGGCTCCCAAGAAGAAGACGGCCACGGCGATCGGCTCGTTGGGAGCCGAACGGCCCGCGCCAATGTGGACGAGCAGCGGGCCGGTCGCGGACAGGACCCGGGCCATGGTCCGTGAGCACCAGCATCGCCCTGGCAGTCAGAGCCTGGCGAGCGGCGTCGTTCGCGCGCCAGACGAACGGCCGCATGTCGCCAGGTCCAAAGACGGAGCTGGGCCCCCCGCAGGCGGCGCGGAGCCCTCAAGGAGTGTCGTTGTGCCACCCCCGGGCGACGCAGCAACCTCCAGGACGCCCCTGCCGGCGCCCACAGCACGCTCTTCCCAGGGTGCGTGCAACGAGCAGCGTCACCACGCTGAAGACCCCGGACACCGCAGTGGGAAGAGCCCTGTGCATCGTCTGCTGGACAAAGGAGTCCAGCATGCCCGCCGAAGCGCTGACGAAAATGGCGCGCAGCCACTGGGTCATGATAGAGCTCCTTCTAACGTGGTTAGAAGTCGAAGCGTGCCACGGTCCACGCAGCTGTCGCCGCCACCCACGCCAGCAGAAGCTTTGGCGCGCGCAGCTGCTCCTCGACTTCCCTCCTGCTGCGGAGAAGCTCGACGAGTGGAGGGCCACTATCCGGAGCCTCGTCGCCGTTGCCAACAAAAATGACCCGCGACCGGTGGGACCCTCGGGCCGGCGCCCCACCGAGCCACCACATGCCAGCGCTGGGAGGACTGAGGGTGCTGCGGTTACGGTGCACTCTCCTCCTCCTCGCCAGCCGCCGTGGGCGTCGGCTCGTCATGACGACGCTTGTGATAACATCTCCATAGCGCCGTCCGACCCGCGGACCCGCCGCGACCAGCGCCAAGTTCTTCGAGAACGAGCTCATGAAGATGCTCGAACCACTGTCGAGCGCCGGCGTGATACACGCCACCAGTCAGACAAGCAGGCGGGACCCGCTATGGACCACCCAGCGCCAGGGGGCTCCGGCGGCCTACCTTACGAGGTGGGCTGCCCAACCTTTACCCGTGAGCTGCGACAGTTCTAGTGGCCGTCCCACCGCACGTTCAAGCCCGACGTCGGCGAGAAGTATACTGGCAAGACCCATCCAAGTTCCTCAGCATCTACACCATCGCGATGCAGGCTGCCGGAGCTCGCGACGACAAGGTGCTTGCCAATTACTTCCCGTTGGCACTGAAGCCCGATCTTATGTCTTGGTTGATGCACTTGCCGGCGGATTTCATTTCTTCTTGGTCGGATCTGTGCCATGAGTTCGTTGGCGCCTTCACTGGGGGCCACCAAGCTCATGGCCAGACCAGTGATCTGCATATCATTCCCCAGAAGGAAGGGGAAACCCTACGCAAGTACATCCAGAGATTCAACCGGGTGCAGTACACATCCCCGACGTTCATCCTGCCGCTGTGATCAGCGCGTTCCATCAAAACGTGCGCAACCGCAAGATGCACAAAGAGCTGGCGATGACCAAGGTTAAGGATGTGGCCGAACTCTATGTTCTGGCCGACAGATGCGCCCGGGCTGAAGAAGGAAGGAAGTACCCCGGCAAGGATGCCGGCGCGGAAACTGACTCTACTGATGAAGACACCGCCGCCCCAACGAAGAAGGGCCGGCGTCACAACAGGAAATGCAAGGGCAAGGACGTACTCGCCGTTGAAGGGTCTGACGACACCGGCGCTGCCAAGAAGGTCAAGGCAGACGACCCCGGTAAGGAGATTGCCGGGTGCGTCGTCTGCCGAGCCTTAGCAGTTGCCGACAAGCCAGGGGGCTTCGGCAAGCAGTACTACAAGATCCACCGCACCAAGGGCCACGACCTCCAGAACTGCCGGCAAGTCGAGCTGCTTGCTGAAAAGCAAAAGGCCGAGTATGAGAGGCGGGACAAGCAGAAGGGCCAGGACGGTGCCGAGGGATCCGGCAAGAAGCATGGCGGCCAAGGAGGCAGCCGCGACAAGGATAGCCAGCAAGAGAGGCCCGCCCGGGGCCGTGACAAGAAGCAAGAACACGATGATCGTGACGAGGATGGCGAGTCCAGCGAGCAAGAGTTCCAGAAGGCTACAAAGGCCATGTGCGTCGACGGTGGCGCCTCGCTGCATACTTCTCAGCGCCAGCTCAAGCAGTAGGCGCGTGAGATTACAGCAGCGGAGCCGTAGTTCGATGATCAAAAGCCGCTGAAGTGGTCCAGCACGCCCCTCATCTTTGACTCCGAGGACCACCCTGACCACACCACCGCGGTCGGGTGTTTGCCATTGTTGGTCTTGCCAACGATACGCAACCTCAAGGTGAACAAGATGTTGGTCGACGGCGGGGCCGGCCTGAACTTGATCTCGCTCGCCGTGATCAAAAGGCTGCAAATCCGTGATGGAGACCTCGAGGAAACGGGCACGTTTCAAGGGGTCAATCCGGGGAGGAGCCAGCCGAAGGGGAAGGTCACGCTGCACGTGACGTTTGGAGGGGAGTTGAACCACAGGATGGAGAGGATCGTCTTCGACGTGGCCGAGATCCCCTTGCCCTACAACGGGATCCTCGGCCGCCCGACACTAGCCAAGTTCATGGCGGCGGCGCACTACGCCTACAACATGCTAAAGATTCCCGGGCCGTTGACCATCATCTCCGTCCCCTCCGACAAGAAGGATGCGCTGATTTGCACCGACCAACTCTACCGGGAAGCAGTTGCAGCAGCTGCCGCGAAGGCACTCGCTCCTGCCGCCGAAGCCCCGGGAGGGAAGAAGAAGCCCGGCAAGACCTCTCGCACCAACTCCGGCAAGCGCACCTCCTCGGTGTGTTGTGCTACCATCGAGGACATGGTAGAGAGATCTACCGGCAAGAGCAAGAAATCCAGAGCTGATCCACCGGTCAGACACCCTTTGCCCTAGTATATGGGGCGGAGGTAGTTCTCCCCACGGAACTCATATACGGGTCACCTTGAGTGCTCGCTTATGATGAGCTTGAGCAAGAGCAGTCATGACAAGATGACACGACGCTCCTTGAGGAAGATCGTCTTCGGGCGGCTGTGAGAGCAGCACGCTACCAGCAAGCCTTGCGCCGCTACCATAGCCGCAAGGTTCATGCCCGAAGCTTTGAGGAAGGCAACCTTGTTCTTCGGCGCGTTCAGTCGGCCAAGAATTCCAACAAGTTTACACCGAAGTGGGAAGGCCCTTATCGGGTAATACGAGTCACCAGGCCTGGCGCAGTCCGCCTGGAGACCGAAGATGTTGTTCCGGCGAGCAACTCCTGGAACATCGAGCATCTTTGCAAGTTTTACCCATAAGGCGCGGCTTGCCGGGCCCGCCGACAAGCCACCTTTTGTACAAGCCTTGCCGGCAAGGCATGTAACCCTTTGTACAAAGCCAGGCGTAGACCCTAAGCACAAATAAATGAAGCGCTGGTGCCCTAAGTTATAGCATGCATGCTAGGTCGAGTCTCTTCCTTGGTTAGGGTTGATAGTGCTTAGCGGCGGCTAACCCCTAGCCTAGAGCTCGAGTGCGCGTCTCTTTGTTCTTTTCTGTCCTCCTTTGGTTCACAAGGCACATGGGCACTTCTGCTGAGCTACTCGGAAGAAAGGGAACGGACCGGCGTCCCGACCCCAGCAAACCAGAGTTGCCGGGGGCTGCAAGTACAAGGATCCAACTGCAGCAAGACAAGGTTGCCGGGGGCTGCAGATCCAGATAAGTCTTTCATCCTCTATCATGCATTTCGGTACGGAACTGGGGTATGTGAAACCTCGTTTTATCTCCAGCCTACCATGCTCCCCCTTTTTCCTATACCTAAGGATTATCTCCTGGGTCCGGATTTGGTTGTAGCCGCGGCGGCAAGGAGATAGAACGAGGAGCCTAAGACCACTTCATCCCTGCCTCCGCCAAGGGCGCGAGAATGGTTGAGTGAAGTAAGAGGGGACGGCAAGGCCTGTTGCCGAGCGAAAAACGTTTATCTTAAATAGTAACAAGGATTCGCTCCTTGTCGTGGGGTCCACCCACGAACGAAAAACCCGACAAACATCCCTTTTTCATTAAAAACATCCCACACAGGTACTGTCCATACGGAATGAAAAACATGAGCAATGGGATTACAAGTTCTAAATTTAACGAAGGCCCGAAGGCTTACGAACTAAAAAACAGATGAGATGCCCATAATCCCTTTCTTGTCCCTCTCCTTAGGAGGCAGGTCAAGAAGGCGAAAGGGCAAAAGAGGCGCCTAGGCAAGCTACGAGCAGCAGAAAGCACCAAGAGAACACCTCGGTGGCTACCCAAGGGTGGGCCGATGATGACGGTGCCGGGAAAGGAGCTAGAAGACGAGGCGGCAGGACGCCGGACACGCGACGAAGGCGTCGGTGTCCGCGTACTCCGAGTTGACTGCCTCGCCGCCCGCCCTCTTCCTCTTCCATAGCCTCCCGACGCCAGCCGCCCAAGGAGACGGCCCCGAGAAGTTCCAGGAGTTGGCCCTCCCCCGGCAAAACTCCACCGGAGGAGCGGCCAGGTGCAGATGCTGCTGCTGCCGCACCCGCCCAGGCGCGGGGCGTCCGACGCCTAGTCCGACTCGTCCCCGTCATCTGCCCTGCTGTCCTCCTCGTCACTTTCGCTCGAGGAAGAGCTTCCATCGCCAGAGTCTCCGTCGGAGGAGCTCTCCACACAGCACTTCAAGCGAGTTCCAAAATCTCCGAAGACCTTGACGGAGAGCAACCCGTCCTCCATTAATTTGAAGTAGAGGACGAGCCCTGCCGTCAGGCTCTGGATGCGAGCGAACGTCTTCCATCCACGGCGGAGGTACAAGACCCGAGGAGCCGGGAAGTCAACGTCGACCCGCGTGCCCCCATTCCCATAGCCCCTCATGTGCAACCTAAGGGTCTGGGGTGGGTCACGCTCCATCTCCCGAGCAAACGGGGCGGGAAGATGAAGACGGCGACGCGGAGGCCGGCGCAGCCTGATGAAGAACTCGCGGGGCTGGTCTCCAACGTGGTCCTCCGTCGGGAAAGGCATCATTGGCAGGGTGAGGCCGGCGCGCCGCCGCGTCCTCCTCTTCCCCGAGCACCACGAGCTCTGCCATGGCTTCGCCCCCTCCCCCTTCCCCTCGCGACCGGCTCCACCACCGCAGGCTCAGGAGGAGGAGGGACGCGCTGTCGAGCGGCGAGCCTCGCCGCCACCGTCGAGGGACCGGGGTTCCCTTTCTCCATGGCAGATGAGAGGAAGAAGCAGAAGTAGGAGGAGATAGAAGATAGAAGAATGCGGGATGCCATCCCCCCTTCTCTCTCCTTATAAAGGGGCAGGGTCAGGGCTTGGCCGCCCCGCTCGGCCAATCCAGCCACCAGAGGCACAGGGAATCGACACCGACCCGCTGCCCCAACCAGCGACGACCCGGTTTCCTGTCTCCACTGCTTGCCACCCCAGGCGCATGGAGGACGCATGGCGAACGTGCAGAACCGAGGGGACGGGTGAAGCGACCTCTCCCCACCCCGTGATCATGGGGTGTGGACGCCTTGAAGACCGCGACCCGGCCCCATTCAGTAAATGGGTCGCGCCTTTACGCCTCTCCCTCTTCATGGGGAAGACGCGAGCCGCCCCACGCATGCTGCCCACGTCACGCGCACCCCTCCATGTCGCACATTCAACATGGGTTGTGGGGAAGCGCAGCAGACGGAAATTACCGCGGTAAAAACCGCCCCTCCTGCCCGCGCACCGTTTTGGGCCTGGCCCAACAACGTGTCGCGCTTATGTGTGGCCTAGGCTCAGGGGCTCCTGTCGGTGTACAAAAGAAGGGGCAAACCTTTGTACCCCTTTACCTGTGCATGGACAGTCGGAGCCGCGCCCACGGCCGCACCAAGCAGAACAGGGGAGGTGAACCAAGGTAAAACCAAAGCACAAGACAGCCAAGGCAATGCCAAGGCCAAGAACACAAATAAGCAGAAGGACGAAGCAGGCTCCCCCGGCAAGACCCTTGCCGGGGCAGCCTCAGCAGCCCCGACAAGACCCTTGCCGGGGCGGCTCGCCCACACCAGCGGAGTGAGCCACCCTCGAGCCCATGGGTTCCAACTCAACCAACCACGTTGGAACTAGGGCTCGGGAGGCACCTCCATGGTGGTATGCAGATCTTTGTCAAGACCAAGGAATATTCAAGATCAGATGAGGATTAAAAGACAATGGTCCTCGGCAAGATCCTTGCCGAGGAGAGCCAGAAGACCCCCGGCAAGATCCTTGCAGGGGACGACATCGCGCTACGGCAAGACCCTTGCCTGGCCACCCGGCAAGGCCCTCACCGAGGACGCCAGCAGGGCCACTACCAGGCCCGCACCAGCCAAGTCTCCACCGCCGTTCGCATGCAGCTGCCAGCTCAACCAGCTGGGCTGGCACCTGCGTGGCAACATGCAGCTTCCAGGCCAGATTGGCAGGCGCCTGCGTGGCGGCATGCAGATCTTCGTGAAGACCCTACTATCGCGCCACCTCAGCTGCCTGCCTACATGGCGCCGCGCGCATCGCTGGCCAGGGCGCGTGTCGAAGCAAGGAGGAGCGGTGACGGACGGGATGGGCCTCGCTCCCGTCCCCGATAAAGCTAGGGGACACCTCAGCGACACATTAAATGCGTCTTGTCCTGTAATATGAGCGATAAGCTCGTAGCACTGTACGCCTTTCCACCTCCTGTGTGCCACTTTGGCAGCCCCTTTCGACTATAAAAGGAGGCCCATGGCATACTGGGAAAGGATTCGGCTCTTTGGAACCACGCAACCACCATAGCTAGTTCGAGAGCTCAAGAACTCTCTGAAATACAGCCACCAAAGCAGGACTAGGGTATTACGCATCCTCGCAGCCCGAACCTGGGTAAATGATCCTTGTGCTGATTACTAATCCTGCTCTTCTCGCAACCCTGCGTCCCGGCAACCGTAGTAGGGATTCTTGTGATCCCATAGGTGTCGTTCCACACCGACAGAAGAGTGTCAACTTTATATAATAATTATCCCCCTATTTTTGAGAGTGTTGAATTTATTATAATAATAAAAGTGGATTTGGAGAGGTCATGACTGTATTTAGTAATGATCCCACTATCTTGGAAGAGATTTCAATTGATTATGATGAGAATGAAGTTGCTACTTGTGATGATTATTGTTGTGACACTTATGTTATAAAAAGTAGTGGTGATTATATTTATAAAACTTGTCATAATTATGATTACCATTTTTCTGAACATTACTCTTTTAATGTGGAAACAAATTATAGTATTCGAGTTTCTTATGATACTCCCACTATTCCTGAGAAGAATTTTGCTTATGTGGAGAGTAGTAATTTTTTTTATGCTTATGGATCATGAAAAGAATGCTTTATGTGATGGTTATATTGTTTAATTCATTCATGATGCTACTGAAAATTATTATGAGGGAGGAATATATGCTTGTCGGAATTGCAATAATATCAAGTTTCCTCTCTATGTGTTGAAAATCTTGAAGTTTTGCTTGTTTTACCTTCCTATGCTAGTTGATTCTTGTTCCCATAAGTTGTTGGCTAACAAAATCCCTGTTCATAGGAAGTGGGTTAGACTTAAATGTGCTAGTCATATTCTTCATGATGCCCCCATTATGTTCCAATTCTTATCTTTTATGTGAGCATCATTGAAATCATCATGCCTAGCTAGGGGCGTTAAATGATAGCGCTTGTTGGGAGGCAACCTAATTTTATTTTGTGTTTCTTGTTTTTGCTTCTGTTTTTCAATAAATACACAATATTACTTCTGTAGTAATTGTGTTTTGGTGTTTTGATTAGTGTTTGAGCCAAGTAAGACCTTTGGGATGGTCTATGGTGATAGTTGACTTGATTCTGTGCAAAAACAGAAACTTTTGCTTCCAGTCCAGGAATTTTGAAAATTCACTAGATTGTTGACGTGAGTTTGATCTGATTTTTTTACACAAGATTGATATACAAATTGCCTAGATTGTCCTAATTTTTCAGAATTTTTGAAGTTACAGAACTATACGAAGTTTCCAGATTACTACCGATTGTTCTGTTTTTGACAGATTCTGTTTTCATTGTGTTGTTTGCTTATTTTTATGAATCTATGGGTAGTATCGGAGGGTATGAACCATGGATAAGTTGGAATACAGTAGATATAACACCAATATAAAATTAGAATGAGTTCACAACAGTACCCAAGTGGTGTTTTTATTATTATACTAACTGAGCTTACGAGTTTTCTGTTGAGTTTTGTGTTGTGAAGTTTTCAAGTTTTGGGTAAATTTTTTATGGACTAAGGAATAAGGAGTGGCAAGAGCCTAAGCTTGGGGATGCCCAAGGCACCCCAAGTTAATATTCAAGGACAACCAAGAGCCTAAGCTTGGGGATGCCTCAGATGGCATCCCCTCTTTCGTCTTCGTTCATCGGTAACCTTACTTGGAGCTATATTTTTATTCACGACATGATATGTGTTTTGCTTGGAGCATCATTTTATTTTATTAGGATTTTCTTGCTGTTATTTAGAGTAGTGTTTTGCATCTTTTATTTCAATAAAAATGTAAAGTATAGCCTTTACGATGCTTATTTTGCAAGTCTATATGTTGCTGTTTGAAAATAGAAAGTTTGCTGTTATGTTTTGAATATTAGTGAATAGTCAGAACATGATAAAATATTGAAATTTTTACACAATAAGTAACAAAAAAAATCTACAGTGTGGTAAATTTTCAGACTTTTTGGAGTTAGGGAAGTATGATTCCTCTTGCATTCTTTACAGACTACTCTGTTTAGACAGATTGCTGTTATGTTTGCATTGTTTCCATGTGTTTTCTTGTTTAATGACTCTATTTGAGGATAGGAGTATTAAGTATGCAGGGGCATTTAGTATGAAATGTCAAATTATAATTTTAGTGATTTTCTACAGTAGAGAATGACAAGGTTTTGCGTTGATTTATACTAACTTATCTCACGAGTTCTTGTTGAGTTTTGTGTGGATGAAGTTTTTAAGATTTAGGGAAACTGCGATATGAAAGGAATTAAGGAGACACAAAAGCTCAAGCTTGGGGATGCCCAAGGCATCCCAAGTTAATATTTCAAGAAGTCTCAAGAATCTAAGCCTGGGGATGCCCCGGTTGGCATCCCACCTTTCTTCTTCAACAACTATCGGTCAGTTTTGGTTGAGCCTAAGTTTTTGCTTCTTCACATGATATGTGCTATCCTTGCAGTGTAATTTTATTTTGTTTTTCTTGCTGTTTGAATAATATCCCAAGATCTGAAATTCTTAAATGTTAGAGAGTCTTCACATAGTTACATAATTATTCGAGTACTATATGTTCTTCCCTTATATCTTTTGAGCTAGGCAATTTTGCTCTACTGCTTCACTTATATCTTTTTAGAGCACGGCGGTGGCTTTATTTTGTAGAAATTATTGAACTCTCATGCTTCACTTATATTATTTTGAGAGTCTCTAAATAGCATGGTAATTTTCTTTGGTTATGAATTTAGTCCTAATATGATAGGCATCCAAGAGAGATATAATAAAAACTTTCATATAAAGTGCATTGAATACTATGAGAAGTTTGATTCCTTATGATTGTTTTGAGATATAAAGATGGTGATATTAGAGTCAAGCTAGTGAGTAATTTTGTCAATTGGAGGAATACTTGTGTTAAGGTTTGTGATTCCCGTAGCATGCACGTATGGTGAACCATTATGTAACGAAGTTGGAGCATGAGGTATTTATTGATTGTCTTCCTTATGAGTGGCGGTCGGGGACGAGCGATGGTCTTTTCCTACCAATCTATCCCCCTAGGAGCATGCGCGTTGTACTTTGTTTCGATGACTAATAGATTTTTGCAATAAGTATATGAGTTCCTTATGACTAATGCTTGATACGTCTCCAACGTATCTATAATTTTTGATTGTTCCATGCTGTTATATTATCAATCTTGGATGTTTTATAATCATTTTATATCATTTTTTGGTACTAACCTATTGACATAGTGCCAAGTGCCAGTTGTTGTTTTCTGCATGTTTTTCCATCGCGGGAAATCAATACCAAAAGGTTTCCAAACGCAACGAAACTTTATGGAGATTTTTTTGGAACAGAAGGAACATAATGGGCCCTGGCTGTGCCTGGGGGTGCTTCGAGGAGAGCACAACCCACCAGGGCGCGCCAGGAGGCCCAGGCGCCCACCTCGGGTGCCCCCCGGACCGCCTCTGTGCTCTATAAATGCCCCAATCTTCCCAAAACCCAAGAGGAGTCGACGAAATATTGATCCAGCCGCCGCAGAGTCCAGAACCACCAGATCCAATCTAGACACCATCTCGGATGGGGTTCACCACCTCCATTGGTGCCTCTCCGATGATGCGTGAGTAGTTCTTTGTAGACCTTTGGGTCTGTAGTTCTTAGCTAGATGGCTTCCTCTCTCTCGCTGAATTCTCAATACAATGGTCTCTTGGAAATCCATATGATGTAACTCTTTTGCGGTGTGTTTGTTGGGATCGATGAACTTTGAGTTTATGATCAGATCTATCTTTTTATATCCATGAAAGTATTTGACTTTCTTTGATCTCTTTTATGCATGATTACTTATAGCCTCGTATTTCTTCTCCGATATTTGGGTTTTGTTTGGCCAACTTGATCTATTTATCCTGCAATGGGAAGAGGTGCTTTGTAGTGGGTTCGATCTTACGGTGCTTGATCCCAGTGATAGAAAGGGAACCGACACGTATGTATCATTGCTACTAAGGATAAAATGATGGGGTCTATCTCTACATAAATATATCTTGTCTACATCATGTCATCGTTCTTATTGCATTAATCCGTTTGTCCATGAACTTAATACACTAGATGCATGCTGGATAGCGGTCGATGTGTGGAGTAATAGTAGCAGATGCAGGCAGGAGTCGGTCTACTAATCTTGGACGTGATGCCTATGTAATGATCATTGCCCGGATATCATCATGATTATTTGAAGTTCTATCAATCGCCCAACAGTAATTTGTTCATCCACCGTTTGCTATTTTTCTCGAGAGAAGCCACTAGTGAAACCAACGGCCCCCGGGTCTCTTTCTCATACTATTTGCCTTTGCGATCTATTTTCCTTTGCTTTTATTTTCAGATCTATTAAACCAAAAATACAAAAATACCTTGCTGCAATTTATTCTTATTTATTTTATTTGGCATTCAATCTATCAATCTACTACAATTTATCTCACGTCCGTTTGCCGATCTTGAGGTGTCGTACCCGGAAGGGATTGACAACCCCTTTAACACGTCGGGTTGCGAGGATTTGTTATCTGTGTGCAGGGGCTGTTTACGTTGTGTTGCTTGGTTCTCCTACTAGTTCGATAACCTTGGTTTCACATCTGAGGGAAAGACCTACCGCTGCTGTGCTGCATCATCCCTTCCTCTTTGGGGAAATACCGACGTAGCTTCAAGCCGCATCAATGTTGAGTCCATGCATTATACGCACTCTCAACCTTCCACCATTGCTAGCCTCTCTATTGCCGCGCAACTTCCGCCAGTACCATACACCGACCATATACCTTCCTCAAAACAGCCACCATACCTAGCTATTATGGCATTTCCATAGCCATTCCGAGATATATTGCCATGCAACTTTCCACCATTCCGTTTTATTATGAAAAACTTCGTCCTTGTCATATTGCTTTGCATGATCATGTAGTTGACATACTATTTGTGGCAAAGCCACCTTTCATAATTCTTTCGTACATGTCACTCTTGAGTCATTGCACATCCCGGTACACCATCGGAGGCATTCATATAGAGTCATATATTTTTCTAAGTATCGAGTTGCAATTCTTGAGTTGTAAGTAAATAAAAGTGTGATGATCTTGATTATTAGAGCATTGTCCCATGTGAGGAAAAAAAGGAAGGCCAAAGAAGCCAAACAAAAAATGAGAGAAAAAGAGAGAGAAGGGGCAATGTTACTATCCTTTTTCCACATTTGTGCTTCAAAGTAGCACCATGATCTTCATGATAGAGAGTCTCCTATGTTGTCACTTTCATATACTAGTGGGAATTTTTCATTATAGAACTTGGCTTGTATATTCCAACGATGGGCTTACTCAAATTGCCCTAGGTCTTCATGAGCAAGCAAGTTAGATGCACACGCACTTAGTTTCCTTTTGAGCTTTCATAAACTTATAGCTCTAGTGCATCCGTTGCAAGGCAATCCCTACTCACTCAAATTGATATCTATTGATGGGAATCTCCATAGCCCGTTGATACTCCTAGTTGATGTGAGACTATCTCCTTCTTTTTGTCTTCTCCACAACCACTATATTCTATTCCACCTATAGTGCTATGTCCATGGCTCACGCTCATGTATTGCGTGAAAGTTGAAAAAGTTTGAGAACATCAAAAGTATGAAACAATTGCTTGGCTTGTAATCGGGGTTGTGCATGATTTGAATACTTTGTGTGATGAAGATAGAGCATAGCCAGACTATATGTTTTTGTAGGGATAGCTTTCTTTGGCCATGTTATTTTGAGAAGACAAGATTGCTTTATTAGTATGCTTGAAGTATTATTGTTTTAATGTCAATATTAAACTTTTGTTTTGAATCTTATGGATCTGAATATTCTTGCCACAATAAAGATAAGTATGTTAGGTAGCATTCCACATCAAAAATCTGTTTTTATCATTTACCTACTCAAGGATGAGCAGGAATTAAGCTTGGGGATGCTTGATACGTCTCCAACGTATCTATAATTTTTGATTGTTCCATGCTATTATATTATATGTTTTGGATGTTTTACATGCATTTATATGCTATTTTATATTATTTTTGGGACTAACCTATTAACCTAGAGCCCAATGCCAGTTTCTGTTTTTTCCTTGTTTTTGAGTTTCGCAGAAAAGGAATATCAAACAGAGTCCAAATGAGTTGAAAATTTACAGTGATTTTATGGACCAGAAGAAGCCCCCGAAGCAAAAGAGTTGGGACAGAAGAGTCCCGGGTCAACGACAAGGGTGGAGGGTGCGCCCACCCCCCTAGGGCGCGCCCCCTACCTTGTCGCGGACTCGTGGACCCCCCTGACGTGAAACCGACGGCAAAATTCCTATAAATCCAGAAACCCCAGAAAGAAATCTAGATTGGGAGTTCCGCCGCCGCAAGCCTCTGTAGCCACGAAAAAAAACGGGAGCCCGTTCTGGCACCCTGCCGGAGGGGGAAACCATTGATACGTCTCCAATGTATCTATAATTTTTGATTGTTCCATGATATTATATTATCTGTTTTGGATGTTTAATGGGCTTTATTATGCACTTTTATATATTTTTTGGGACTAACCTACTAACCGGAGGCCCAGTGCAAATTGTTGTTTTTTTGCCTATTTCAGTATTTCGCAGAAAAGGAATATCAAACGGAGGCCAAATAGAATAAAACCTTCTCGAGGATTAGTTTTGGAACAAACACAATCCAGGAGACTTGGAGTGGACGTCAAGGAAGCAATGAGGCGGCCACGAGGTAGGAGGGCGCGCCCAGGGGGGTAGGCGCGCCCCCACCCTCGTGGGCCCCTTGTAGCTCCACTGACCTACTTCCTTCGCCTATATATATACTCTTATACCCTGAAAACATCGAGGAGCACCACGAAACCCTATTTCCACTGCCGCAACCTTCTGTACCCGTGAGATCCCATCTTGGAGCCTTTTTTGGCGCTCCACCGGAGGGGGAATCGATCACGGAGGGCTTCTACATCAACACCATGGCCTCTTCGATGATGCGTGAGTAGTTTACCACAGACCTTCGGGTGCATAGTTATTAGCTAGATGGCTTCATCTCTCTCTCTTTGGATCTCAATACAAAGTTCTCCTCGATTCTCTTGGAGATCTATTCGATGTAATTCTTTTTGCGGTGTGTTTGTCGAGATCCGATGAATTGTGGGTTTATGATCAAGATTATCTATGAAAAATATTTGATTCTTCTCTGAATTCTTATATGCATGATTTAATATCTTTGCAAGTCTCTTCGAATTATCAGTTTGGTTTGGCATACTAGATTGATCTTTCTTGCAACGGGAGAAGTGCTTAGCTTTGTGTTCAATCTTGCGGTGTCCTTTCCCAGTGACAGCAGGGGCAGCAAGGCACGTATAGTATTGTTGCCATCGAGGATAAAAGGATGGGGTTTATATCATATTGCTTGAGTTTATCCCTCTACATCATGTCATCTTGCTTAATGCGTTACTCTGTTCTTATGAACTTAATACTCTAGATGCATGCTGGATAGCGGTCGATGTGTGGAGTAATAGTACTAGATGCAGAATCGTTTTGGTCTACTTGTCACAGACATGATGCCTATATACATGATCATTCCTAGATATTCTCATAACTATGCGCTTTTCTATCAATTGCTCGACAGTAATTTGTTCACCCACCGTAGAATATGCTATCTTGAGAGAAGCCACTAGTGAATCCTATGGCCCTCGGGTCTATCTTCCATCATATTAATCTTCCACCAACGTGCTATTTCTGTCGCCGTTTATTTTTGCAATTTTTACTTTTCAATCTATACAACAAAAATACCAAAAATATTTATCTTATTATCTTTATCAGATCTCACTTTTGCAAGTGGCCGTGAAGGGATTGACAACCCCTTTATCGCGTTGGTTGCAAGGTTCTTATTTGTTTGTGCAGGTACGAGGGATTTGCGTGTAGTCTCCTACTGGATAGATACCTTGGTTCTCAAAAACTGAGGGAAATACTTACGCTACTTTGCTGCATCACCCTTTCCTCTTCAAGGGAAAACCAACGCATGCTCAAGAGGTAGCAAGAAGGATTTCTGGCGCCGTTGCCGGGGAGATTTGCACCAAGTCAAGTCAAGATTTGATCACCTGTCAACGAGCCATTTCTGGCGCCGTTGCCGGGGAGATCTACGCACAAGTCAAGACATACCAAGTACCCATCACAAACTCTTATCCCTCGGATTACATTATTTGCCATTTGCCTCTCGTTTTCCTCTCCCCCACTTCACCTTTGCCATTTTATTCGCCTTCTTTTTCGTTTGCCTTTTTCTCACCAGATCTATTGTTTTCTTGTGTTACCATGTGCCTTCTATTTGCTTGCATCTTTGCTTGCTAAAAATCTATTGATATGGATCCACTTAAAGTGTTCTACTTAGATCATCTTCGATCCTTATGCGCTCGTGCTGAAACTCCAACTAGCCTAGTTGATGGGAAATCTTTAGATGAGCATGCTCATTTTGTGCGTCACCGTTTGTCTGAAAAAGGGTGACTCTTATGGGATCAAATAAACAAATTGCTGTGTTATGCTTGGAATCTTTGTGAAATTTATGATTTTACTTGTTGCTCTAAGAACCCTAAAAAACACCTCCCCTACCTATGTGAGTTTAATGATAATGAAATCTTATCTTCTTATGCAGAGGGTGTTTATTGTTACTACGATATCGAACAAACTGAAGAATTTGTTGCTTTTAAGGGTGCTTATGAAGTTGCTTCTTTGATTGAAAAGTATGATATTACTCTCTACGAATCTGAAAATTTTGACATACTTAAATATTGCTATGAAAACTAAGCTCATAATGTCTATGTCAAAGAATTTATTGAAAGAATGACCGTTGCTTCTGAAGAAAATAATGATATGCATGAATCTATAGATAATTATGATCCCGATGATTTGATTGAAATATCCCTTGACGAACATGATGCTTGCTATTCTTGTGGCCATGATGCCAATATTTATGAAGATGAATTTGCTATAGTTCCTTATGTTAAACATGAGATCATTGCTATTGCACCCATACTTGATAGTTCCTCCGATGGAAAGCATGATTGCAATGATGTTATTGTAAATTCTCTTGATGTCAATTGTGCTAATAATATGCAAAACCCTAAGCTTGGGGATGCTAGTTTTGCTATGTCTACTACTTGTTGCAATGATCATGATTGGGGTGATTCTTCTTATGATCATGAAAATTTATTTAAGCCCCATGATGAATATGAGATTGATAATCATGTCTGCAATAATATTGAAAGTGGGTTTGTAAGAGTGTCAACTTTAGATCCCACATATTTGGAGAAACTTGAATCATATGTAGTTTTTGATAAAAGTGGGTTTGGAGAGGTCATGACTTTAGTTAATGTTAATCCCACTATTCTGGAAGAGTGTCAACTTTGCATACATGTGGATCGTTTTAAGAATATGTTTTGTGATAGCTATATTGTTGAATTTGCTTATGATCCTACATGTAAGTATTATGAGAGAGGAAAATATGGTTGTAGAAATTTTCATGTTACTAAATTACCTCTCGTTATGTTGAGATTGCTATTGTTTCTTTCCGCTTCCTTGCATATGCTAGTTTTTGCTTGCCTTGATAATTTGTTTGACTATAAGATGCCTATGCATAGGAAGTATGTTAGACTTAGATGTGTTTTTCATATACTATATGATGCTCTCTTTGTGCTTCAATTCTTGTCTTTCATGTGAGCATCATCGAAATTATCAATGCGTAGCTAGGGGCGTTAAACGATAGCGCTTGTTGGGAGGCAACCCAATTTTATTTGTATTCCTTGCTTTTTGTTCCTGTTTAGTAATAAATAATTCATCTAGCCTCTGGTTAGATGTGGTTTTATGTTTTAATTAGTGTTTGTGCCAAGTAGAACCGTTGGGAAGACTTGGGTGAAGTCTTTGTGATCTTGCTGTAAAAAACAGAAACTTTAGCGCTCACGAGATTAGCTGCCATTTTTTACTGGAGAGTGATTTTAGGTTCATTCTTTTTGAAGATGATTAATATATAAATTTCTCACGTCCACCAATTTATTTCAGAATTTTTTGAGTTACAGAAGTATACGTTTGAATCAGATTGCTACAGACTGTTCTGTTTTTGACAGATTCTGTTTTTCGTGTGTTGTTTGCTTATTTTAATGAATCTATGGCTAGTATCGGGGGGGGGGGGTATGAACCGTAGAGAAGTTGGAATACAGTAGGTTTAACACCAATTCAAATAAAGAATGAGTTCATTACAGTACCTTAATGTGGTGGTTTGTTTTCTTACACTAACGGAGCTCATGAGATTTTCTGTTGAATTTTGTGTTGTGAAGTTTTCAATTTTTTGGGTAAAGATTTGATGGATTTTGGAACAAGGAGTGGCAAGAGCCTAAGCTTGGGGATGCCCAAGGAACCCCAAGGTAAAATTCAAGGACAACCAAAATCCTAAGCTTGGGGATGCCCCGGAAGGCATCCCCTCTTTCGTCCTCGTCTATCGGTAACTTTACTTGAGGCTATATTTTTATTCACCACATGATATGTGTTTTGCTTGGAGCGTCTTGTATGATTTGAGTCTTTGCTTTTTAGTTTACCACAATCATCCTTTCTGTACACACCTTTTGGAGAGACACACATGAATCGGAATTTATTAGAATACTCTATGTGCTTCACTTAAATCTTTTGAGCTAGATAATTTTGCTCTAGTGC
The DNA here is from genome assembly GCF_018294505.1 of Triticum aestivum. Taxonomy (NCBI): domain Eukaryota; kingdom Viridiplantae; phylum Streptophyta; class Magnoliopsida; order Poales; family Poaceae; genus Triticum; species Triticum aestivum. The sequence goes on from NC_057814.1 coordinate 172,458,250, forward strand.
TTCGCTTATATCTTTTTAGAGCACGGTGGTGGTTTATTTTATAGAAATTATTGATCTCTCATGCTTCACTTATATTATTTTGAGAGTCTTAAACATCATGGTAATTTTCCTTGGTTAAAATTTTAGTCCTAAAGTGATGAGCATCTAAGATAGGTATAATAAAAACTATCATATAAAGTGCATTGAATACTATGAGAAGTTTGATTCTTTATGATTCTTTTGAGATATGAAGATGGTGATATTAGAGTCATGATAGTTGAGTAGTTGTGAAATTGAGAAATACTTGTGTTAAAGTTTGTGATTCCCGTAGCATGCACGTATGGTGAACCGTTATGTGATGAAGTCGGAGCATGATTTATTTATTGATTGTCTTCCTTATGAGTGGCGGTCAGGGACGAGCGATGGTCTTTTCCTACAAATCTATCCCCCTAGGAGCATGCACGTAGTACTTCATTTCGATAACTAATAGATTTTTGCAATAAGTATGTGAGTTCTTTATGACTAATGTTGAGTCCATGGATTATACGCACTCTCACCCTTCCACCATTGCTAGCCTCTCTAATACCGCGCACCTTTCGCCGGTATCATACACCCACCATATACCTTCCTCAAAACAGCCACCATACCTACCTATTATGGCATTTCCATAGCCATTCCGAGATATATTGCCATGCAACTTTCCACCGTTCCGTTATTATGACACACTCCATCATTGTCATATTGCTTTGCATGATCATGTAGTTGACATCGTATTTGTGGCAAAGCCACCTTTATAATTCTTTCATACATGTCACTCTTGATTCATTGCATATCCTTGTACACCGCCGGAGGCATTCACATAGAATCATATTTTGTTCTAAGTATTGAGTTGTAATTCTTGAGTTGTAAGTAAATAAAAGTGTGATGATCATCATTAGAGCATTGTACCAAGAGGAAAGGATGATGGAAACTATGATTCCCCCACAAGTCGGGATGGGACTCCGGACTAAAAATTTAAAAAAGGAGAAAAAAAGAGAAAGAAAAAGGCCCAAACAAATAAATGAGAGAAAAAGAGAGAAGGGACAATGTTACTATCCTTTTACCACACTTGTGCTTCAAAGTAGCACCGTGATCTTCATGATAGAGTCTCCTATGTTGTCGCTTTCATATACTAGTGGGAATTTTTCATTATAGAACTTGGCTTGTATATTCCAATGATGGGCTTCCTCAAAATGCCCTAGGTCTTCGTGAGCAAGCGAGTTGGATGCACACCCACTTAGTTTCTTTTGAGCTTTCATACACTTATAGCTCTAGTGCATCCATTGCATGGCAATCCCTACTCACTCACATTGATATCTATTGATGGGCATCTCCATAGCACGTTGATACGCCTAGTTGATGTGAGACTATCTTCTTCTTTTTTGTCTTCTCCACAACCACCATTCTATTCCACATATAGTGCTATGTCCATGGCTCACGCTCATCTATTGCGTGAAGATTGAAAAAGTTTGAGAACATCAAAAGTATGAAACAATTGCTTGGCTTGTCATCGGGTTTGTGCGTGATTTAAATATTTTGTGTGATGAAGATAGAGCATAGCCAGACTATATGATTTTGTAGGGATAACTCTCTTTGGCCATGTTATTTTGAGAAGACATGATTGCTTTGTTAGTATGCTTGAAGTATTATTATTTTTATGTCAATATTAAACTTTTAATTTGAATCTTTCAGATCTGAACATTCATGCCACAATAAAGGAAATTACATTGAAAATTATGCTAGCTAGCATTCCACATCAAAATTCTGTTTTTATCATTTACCTACTCGAGGGCGAGCAAGAATTAAGCTTGGGGATGCTTGATACGTCTCCAACGTATCTATAATTTTTTATTGTTCCATGCTATTATATTATCTGTTTTGGATGTTTAATGGGATTTATTATGCACTTTTATATTATTTTTGGGACTAACCTACTAGCCAGAGGCCCAGTGCAAATTGTTGTTTTTTTTTGCCTATTTCAGTGTTTCATAGAAAAGGAATATCAAACGGAGTCCAAACGGAATGAAACCTTCGCGAGGATCATTTTTGGAACAAACGCAATCCAGGAGACTTGGAGTGGACGTCAAGGAAGCAACGAGGCGGCCACGAGGTAGGAGGGCGCGCCCAGGGGGTTGGCGCCCCCCCACCCTCGTGGGCCCCTCGTGGCTCCACCGACCTACTTCCTTCGCCTATATATACTCTTATCCCCTGAAAACATCGAGGAGCACCACAAAACCCTATTTCCACCGCGGCAACCGTCTGTACCTGTGAGATCCCATCTTGGAGCCTTTTCCGGCGCTCCGCCGGAGGGGGAATCGATCACGGAGGGCTTCTACATCAACACCATGGCCTCTCCGATGATGCGTGAGTAGTTTACCACAGACCTTCGGGTCCACAATTATTAGCTAGATGGCTTCTTCTCTCTCTTTGGATCTCAATACAAAGTTCTCCTCGATTCTCTTGGAGATCTATTCGATGTAATTCTTTTTGCGGTGTGTTTGTCGAGATATGATGAATTTTGGGTCTATGATCAAGATTATCTATGAACAATATTTGGTTCTTCTCTGAATTCTTATATGCATGATTTAATATCTTTGCAAGTCTCTTTGAATTATCAGTTTGGTTTGGCCTACTAGATTGATCTTTCTTGCAATGGGAGAAGTGCTTAGCTTTGGGTTCAATCTTGCGGTGTCCTTTCCCAGTGACAGCAGGGGCAGCAAGGCACGTATAGTATTGTTGCCATCGAGGATAAAAGGATGGGGTTTATATCATATTGCTTGAGTTTATCCCTCTACATCATGTCATCTTGCTTAATGCGTTACTATGTTCTTATGAACTTAATACTCTAGATGCATGCTGGATAGCGGTCGATGTGCAGAGTAATAGTAGTAGATGCAGAATCGTTTCGGTCTACTTGTCATGGACGTGATGCCTGTATACATGATCATGCCTAGATATTCTCATAACTATGCGCTTTTCTATCAATTGCTCGACAGTAATTTGTTCACCCACCGTAGAATATGCTATCTTGAGAGAAACCACTAGTGAAACCTATGGCCCCGGGGTCTATCTTCCATCATATTAATCTTCCACCAACGTGCTATTTCTGTCGCCGTTTATTGTTGCAATTTTTACTTTTCAATCTATACAACAAAAATACCAAAAATATTTATCTTATTATCTTTATCAGATCTCACTTTTGCAAGTGGCCGTGAAGGGATTGACAACCCCTTTATCGCGTTGGTTGCAAGGTTCTTATTTGTTTGTGCAGGTATGAGGGATTTGCGTGTCGTCTCCTACTAGATTGATACATTGGTTCTCAAAAACTGAGGGAAATACTTACGCTACTTTGCTGCATCACCCTTTCCTCTTCAAGGGAAAACCAACGCATGCTCAAGAGGTAGCAATCATCACCGTGGCCATCTTCATTATCCCGACGCTCTCCATGACAAGGAGGGAGGAGTTCACCCTCGGGGCTGAGGGTATGTACCAGTAGCTATGTGTTTGATCTCTCTCTCTCTTGTGTTCTTGACATGGCACGATCTTGATGTACCATGAGCTTTGTTATTATAGTTGGATCATATGGTGTTTCTCCCCCTCTACCTTCTTATGATGAATTGAGTTTTACCTTTGAGGTTTCACTATTATCGGATTGAATACTATTTTGGATTTGAGAACACTTGATGTATGTCTTGTGTGGGATACCCGTGGTGACAATGGGGTATTCTATTGATTCACTTAATGTATGTTTTGGCACTCAACTCGCGGATTCCCGAGGTGACATTGGGGTAATCTATGCATAGGGGTTGTTGCACGTTTTCGTCCTTGTTTCTCCGGTAGAAATCTTGGGGCACTCTTTGAGGTTCTTTGTATTGGATTATATATTATGAATCTGAAGTTGTTTGATGCATATCATATAATTGACCCACGGATACTTGTGGTGACATTGGAGTATCTAGGTGACATTAGGGTTGATAGATGTCACCTAGATACACATCAACCAACTCTAATGTCACCTAGATACTCCAATGTCACCGCGAGTATCCGTGAGTTGATTATATGATATGCATCAAACAATTTCAGATTCATAATACTCAATCCAACACAAAGAACATCAAAGAGTGCCCCAAGATTTCTATCAGAGAAACAAAGACGAGAACGTGCATCAACCCCTATGCATAGATTACCCCAATGTCATCTCGGGAATCCGCAAGTTGAGTGCCAACACACATATCAAGTGAATCAATATGATACCCCATTGTCACCACGGGTATCATAGCAAGACATACATCAAGTGCTCTCAAATCCATAAAAGTACTCAATCCGATAAAACAAAATCTCAAAGAGAAAACTCAATTCACAACAAGATAGATAGGGGAAAACACGATATGATCCAACTATATTAACAAAGCCCGCGATACATCAAGATCGTGACATCTCAAGAACACGAGAGAGAGACTAAACACATAGCTACTGGTACAAACCCTCAGCCCCAAGGGTGGACTACTCCCTCCTCATCATGGTGGTCGTTGGGATGATGAAGATGGCCACCGGTGATGATTGCCCCCTCTGGCGGAGTGCCATAATGGGTTCTAGATTGTTTTTTCGTGACTACAGAGGCTTGCGGTGGCGGAACTTCTGATATAGGGTTCCCCCGAGGGTTTTTGGAATATTTGACAATTTATAGGGCTAAGAGGCAGTGCGGGAGGCCACAGAGGTGGGCACAACCCACCTGGGCATGCTTGGGCCCCCAGACGCGCCCTGGTGGGTTGTGCTCCCCTCGGAGCTCCCCTCTGGTACTTCTTTGGCCCACCAGGTGTCTTCTGGTCCAGAAAAAATCTCCAAAAAGTTTCGCTGCGTTTAGACTCCGTTTGGTATTCTGCGATGTAAAAAACAAGCAAAAACAACAACTGGCACTGGGCACTATGTCAATAGGTTAGTCCCAAAAAATGATATAAAGTTGCTATAAAATGATTATAAAACATCTAAGAATGATAATATAACAGCATGAATACTTCATAAATTATAGTTAAGTTGGAGACGTATCACGCCTTAAGCAAGATGACATGATGTAGACAAGATAAACTCACGTATGAATGAACCCCGTCTTTTTACCCTTAATAGAAATGATACATACGTCTCATGTCCCCTTCTGTCACTGGTATTGGGCACCGCAAGATCGAACCCATTACAAAGCACCTCTCCCATTGCAAGAAAAATCAATCAAGTTGGCCAAACCAAATCAATAGGTCGGAGAGAAATACGAAGCTATAGTAATAATGCATAAACGAGTTCAGAGAAAACTCAAATAATATTCATGGATAGTCTGATCATAAACTCACAATTCATCGAATCCCAACAGACACACCACAAAAAGTGATTATATCGGATAGAACTCCAAGAACATCAAGGAGAACATTGTATTGAAGATCAAATAGAGATAAGAAGCCATCTAGCTACTAACTATGGACCCGAAGGTCTGTGGTAAACTACTCATGCATCATTGAAAGGGCAGCAAGGATGATGTAGACCTCCTCCGTGATCGATTCCCCCTCCAGATGGGATCTCGTGGTTCTGGAACTTGCGGTGGCGGAAAGAGTATTTCGTGGACTCCGCTGTTGGTTTCACGATTTTAGAGAATTTACAGAGGCGGATTAGGTCAAACGGAGCCACGTGGGCCCCACAAGCCACCAGGACGCACCCCACCCCCTAGGCATGCCCTGGTGCCTCGTGGGCCATGGCTCCATCCTCTCGCCCCCCCGAAGCTTCCAGGGTCCCTTACTGCTAGAAAAAGTCTCCAAAAAGTTTCGTGGCATTTGGAATTCGTTTGGTACTGATATTCTGCAAAACCAAAAACAAGAAAAAAACAACAACTGGCATTGGGCACTAAGTTAATAGTTTTAGTCCCAAAAAATGATATATAATTGCTTGAAAGTGTAGATAAAACATCCAAGATTGATAATATAATAGCATGGACCAATCAAAAAATATAGATACGTTGGAGACGTATCACCGGGCTAGGGGTGAAAGACGACATCCTTCGCTTCTACTACCGTGGTTGGGTGGTCATGATGTGGATGGTTGGTAGTGCCTTGGGACTTGGATGCTAGGGAGGTGGTCCTAGACAGCGGGCTCCACGGCTGGCTTTCCGTCAGGCTCCATGGCGGCAGTGGTGGCTACACCTCTTGGTCGTGTCGGCAGCGAGAGATGTAGTGGTAGGAGGCTCTGGTTGTTCTGGCAGTGCCCAGATCTGGTGTGGATGAGCCGACCCTAATTGCGGTGGTGACTGGGATCCCTCAAAGGGTGGTGGCGAGGTTCGAGAGAAAGCTTTGCATTTCTGACGCCGGCGCCGGTGGCGCCTGATACGTCTCCAACGTATCTATAATTTTTTATTGTACCATGTTATAATATTATCTATTTTGGATGTTTTATATGCATTCATATGCTATTTTATAACATTTTTGGTACTAACCTATTAACCTAGTTGCCCAGTGCCAGTTGCTGTTTTTTTTCATGTTTTTGTCTTTTACAGAAAATCAATACCAAACGGAGTCCAAACGGAATAAAACTTTACGATGATTTTTCTTGGACCAAAAGACACCTAGGAAGCTTCGGGAGGAGGACAGACGACCCACGATGAGGCCACAAGCCCCCTAGGCTTGTGGGGCCCTTCTGGCTCTCCTAACCCTAACTCTAGCACTATAAATTCCCAAATATTCCCCTTACGTCAGAAGGCACACCAAAAATACTTTTCCACCGCCGCAAGCTTCTATTCTCGTGAGATCCCATCTTGGGGCCTTTTCCGGCACTCCGCCGGAGGGGGATTCGATCACGGAGGGCCTCTACACCAAACTTGCTGCCCTTTTGATGATGCGTGAGTAGTTTACCATAGACCTAAGGGTCCATAGCTAGTAGCCAGATGGCTTCTTCTCTCTCTCTTTAATCTTCAATAAAATGTTTTCCTCAATTTTCTTGGAGATCTATTCGATGTAATCTTCTTTTGCGGTGCGTTTGTTGAGATCTGATGAATTGTGGATTTATGATCACATTATCTATGAATATTATTTGAGTATTTTCTGAACTCTTTTACACATGATTAAGATAGCTTTGTATTTCTCTCTGATCTATCGATTTGGTTTGGCCTACTAGATTGGTTTTTCTTGCAATGGGAGAGGTGCTTTGTGATGGGTTCAATCTTGCGGTGTCCTCACCAAGTCACAGTAGGGATAGGGAGGCACGTATTGTATTGTTGTCGTTAAGGATAAAAAGATGGGTTTTATATCATATTGCTTGAGTTTATCCCTCTACATCATGTCATCTTGCTTAAGGCGCTACTCCGTTCTTATGAACTTAATATTCTAGATGCATGCTGGATAGCGGTCGATGTGTGGAGTAATAGTTGTAGATGCAGGCAGGAGTCGGTCTACTTGTCACAGACGTGATGCCTATATTCAGGATCATTTCCTTAGATATCGTCATAACTTTGCACTTTTCTATCAATTGCTCAATAGTAATTTGTTTACCCACCGTATGTTTTCTTCAAGAGAGAAGCCTCAAGTGAAACCTATGGCCCCCGGGTCTATTTCCATCATATATTTTCAGATCTGTAAAACCAAAAACCCAAAAATACTTTGCTGCAATTTATTTTGCCTTTTACTTATCTTTTATATCTATCTCTATTAGATCTCACTCTTGCAAGTGACCGTGAAGGGATTGACAACCCCTTTTTCGCGTTGAGTGGAAATGTTTGTTAGTTTGTGCAGGTGCATATATTGGGGACTTGCTTGTGCCTCCTACTGGATTGATACCTTGGTTCTTAACTGAGGGAAATACTTATCTCTACTTTGCTGCATCACCCTTTCCTCTTCAAGGCAAAAATCAACGCAAGCTCAAGAAGTAGCAGCGCTTGTGGGTGTCGCTTTCTTCTTGAAGACATCGTCATGGATCTCGTCCTTGTGGCAGGGCTCCGAGTGTAAACTCTAGTCTGTGAACTCGGCAGCGGCGTGTCGTCGTGGATCACCCTCTTGGGGGTGTCGTCGTGGTGCTCAGGTGTCCTTGGTCGGACCTCATCTAGGTGTTAGGCTTGTTCTAGTTTCTCGTTTATCTTTTGATCTGCTTTGTAAGGGGCATCCCCACCATATTGTATCGTTCGACCGTGTACTTTGTTATGGTGTTGCTATATATAAAGCAGGGCGAAAGCCTATTTTGAGTATATGCATATGGATAGTTGTGTGATGACCCACAAGTATAGGGGATCAATTGTAGCCCTTTAGATAAGTAAGGGTGTCTAACTCAACGAGGAGCAGAAGGAAATGACAAGTGGTTTCCAGCAAGGTATTTTCTTCAAGCACTGAAATAGTCTGTAATAGATAGTTTGATAGCAAGATAATTTGCAACACGCAAGTAACGGTAATGGTAAGTAAAGTGCAGCAAGGTACCCAATCCTTTTGTGGCAAAGGATAATAATCCCCAAGTGCATGGAATCATCGTAGCAATTTCTAAAGGTGGAAGTGATAAGTATGGAGTGTCAAACCCACAAGGAGCTAAAGGTAAGATCAATATTCTCTCAAGTCCTATCTGCCACTGATATGACTCTACGTACACCGAACATTTGCTTCCATCTAGAAACGAGAAATAAAACTACGTTGTGGGTATGAAGAGGATAACTTTGCATGATATCGGAGAACTAAAATATAAAAATAGGCGATGTTAACATAAAGTTAGAATATATTACTATATTATAGATAGCGAGTGTGGAATAATGATGGGTTGGTGTGCAGAATTATCGGAGGCAATTGTTAACGAAGTTGGTAGTCGTCATTGCTATTTCATATGAGGAAGAGGCATAAGCTAACATACTTTCTCTTCTTGGATCATATGCACTTATGATTGGAACTCTAGCAAGCATCCGCAACTACTAAAGATCATTAAGGTAAAACCCAACCATAGCATTAAAGTATCACCCCTTTATCCCATACGCAACAACCCCCTTACTCGGGTTTATGCTTATGTCACTCAAGCAACCCACTATAAGCGAATCATGAACGTATTGCAACACTCTATAGCGGGAATCCTTCACGTGTGCGCGGCACGGAAGGCACCATAGGACAGCACCAAAATAAAACATACAACTCAAACCAACCTAGATCATCAATCAACCCACATGACAAAAGAAATCTACTCAAAACATCATAGGATGGCAACACATCATTCGATCAAAATATGTGGCATAAAGCACCATGTTCAAGTAGGGGATTACAGCGGGGTGCGGGAGAGTGGACCACGTAAAAGAGATGAGAAAGGTGATGCTGATGGTGTTGTTGATGAAGACGATCACCGCGGCGATTGTTCCCCCGGCGGCACTCCGGCGTCACCAAGAGAGAGGGGAAGAGAGTCTCCCCCTTGTGCTTCCTCCACCATGGCCTCCCCCTAGATGGGGAGAGGTTCTCCCTCTGGTCCTTGGCCTCCATGGTGATGAGGGCCCCCTCCGGGATCCTCCTCCATGGCCTCCGGTGATGATGGCCCCCTCCGGCAAGGTGCCGGAGAGGGCCTAGATCAATTTTCGTGGATAAAGAGGCTTTCGACGGCGGAAATCCCTATCTAGGTTTATTTCTAGGGGTTTCGGTATTTATAGGAATTGTTGGGGTCAGTCTCACGTTAAGGGGGTCCACGAGGCAGCGACAAGGTAGGAGCACCCTCCCGGGGGGTAGGGTGGCCCCCTACCTTGTCATGGCCTCGGGACTCTTCTTTTCCAACTCTTGTGCTTCGGGGGTTCTCTTTTGGTCCATCAAAAATCACCTAAAAAGCCCATTCCAAGAACTTTTATTTCTGCAGAAAAAACAACACCACGGTAATTCTGCTGAAAACAGCGTCAGTCTGGGTTAGTTCTAATCAAATCATACCAAAACCATATAAAATTGTTGTAAACATGGCATGAATACTTCATAAATTATAGATACGTCGGAGACATATCAGCATCCCCAAGCTTAATTCCTGCTCATCCTCGAGTAGGTAAATGATAAAAGAAATAATTTATGAAGTGTGAATGTTAGCATAGTGCATAAATTGGATCAATGATTGTTCCAAACACTTTTTCTAGCATTATTCTGTATCATAAACAGTAGCTCATCTCATAAAACTTCTCATGATCAAGTAACAAGCTATCCACATGTTAAAGTATAGACCATAAAGTTTCTTGAAAACTAACAAACTAGGCTTTCAGTCACCAAACAATTGCAATTCATCTTATTTTCAGGAAGGGTCTATGTAAGAGCTTTGATTTAGCAAATTTCACATGCTCAACTATCATATAGTCTTCCATGATTGCTAACACTCAAAGCATATTTTTAGAAAATACAGCATCCATCAAACACAGAGGAAGATAGGGGCTTAATGTTTCGCCTCCCAACTTATTTATCATGTAGATAATTGTCAATAATAATAATTCATGATCAAATATATTTGAATGGCCATATATGCTTGGATCTTTCCCCACCACATGACGCTTGCCAACTAAAGAATAATTGAGGTTGAAATAAGAAGGAATACTATTGACACTTGCATAAAAGTAAATACATGAAAGTAAAAGATAGGCCCTTCACAGAGCGAAGCAGAGATTGTCATGCGCTTTTTAATTTTGGATGTGCAAACCCTTAATGCAAAGGAACGTCACGTTGTATTGCCCTTTGTGATAGCAACCTTTATTATCCAGTCCTTCGCTTTTATTTCTTTACCGTCACAAGTTCGTACAACGCTTATTTTCCCTTACAATAAAATATCATACATATTTAGGAGCAATTTTTTATTGCTTTTTGCACCGAGGACAACTTACTTGAACGATCTTATTCAATCCATAGGTAGATATGGTGGACACTCATGGCAAGAAACGGAGTTTAAGGGTTTTGGATGCACAAGTAGTATCTCTACTTAGTACAAAATTTTGGCTAGCAAAAGATCCTAAGAAAGCACCACATATTGGAGGATCTATAGCAATATAACTTCTATACAAATATACCCAAACATAACTCATTAAGTTGTCTTCCTTGTCCAACTTCAACTAATTTGCTCAAGTTTGAAAATAATTAATTGGGCTCACAATCATAGAAGATGTCCAAGATGAAGGAAATATGCCCTAGAGGCAATAATAAAGTTATTATTCATTTCCTTATTTCATGATAAATGTTTATTATTCATGCTAGAATTGTATTAACCGGAAACATAATACATGTGTGGATACATAGACAAACAGAGTGTCACTAGTATGCCTCTACTTGACTAGCTCGTTGATCAAAGATGGTTATGTTTCCTAGCCATAGACACGAGTTGTCATTTGATTATTGGGATCACATCATTAGGAGAATGATGTGATTGACTTGACCCATTCCGTTAGCTTAGCACTTGATCGTTTAGTATTCTGCTATTGTTTTCTTCATGACTTATACATGCTCCTATGACTATGAGATTATGCAACTCCCGTTTACCGGAGGAACACTTTGTGTGCTACCAAACGTCACAACGTAACTGGGTGATTATAAAGGTGCTCTACAGGTGTCTCCAAAGGTACTTGTTGGGTTGGCGTATTTCGAGATTAGGATTTGTCACTCCGATTGTCGGAGAGGTATCTCTGGGCCCACTCGGTAATGCACATCACTATAAGCCTTGCAAGCATTGTAACTAATGAGTTAGTTGCGGGATGATGTATTACAGAACGAGTAAAGAGACTTGCCGGTAACGAGATTGAACTAGGTATTGAGATACCGACGATCAAATCTCGGGCAAGTAACATACCGATGACAAAGGGAACAACGTATGTTGTTATGCGGTTCGACCGATAAAGATCTTCGTAGAATATGTAGGAGCTAATATGGGCATCCAGGTTCCGCTATTGGTTATTGACCAGAGAAGTGTCTCGGTCATGTCTACATAGTTCTCGAACCCGTAGGGTCCGCACGCTTAACGTTCGTTGATGATATAGTATTTATGATTTATGTATGTTGGTGACTGAATGTTGTTCGGAGTTTTGGATGAGATCACGGATATGACGAGGAACTCCGGAATGGTCCAGAAGTAAAGATTGATATGTGGATAGTAGTGTTTGATCTCCGGAAGGGTTCTGGAATCCATCGAAAGGGGTTCCGGATGTTTCCTGAAATGTTTGGGCACGAGAACACTTTATCTGGGCCAAAGGGGAAAGCCCACGAGGTTTTTGGAAAGTGCAAAAGGAAGTTTTGCGGAGTCTAGGGGCCAGACGCCAGGGTCCCTGGCGTCTAGGTCCAGATGCCGGGAACCCTGGCGTCTGGCCCCGGAGTCCGAGAAGGACTCTTGCCTTTTGGGTGAAACCGACTTTGTGGAGGCTTTTACTCCAAGTTTCGACCCCAAGGCTCAACATATAAATAGAGGGGTAGGGCTAGCACCCAAGACACATCAAGAAACACCAAGCCGTGTGCTGGCAACCCCGTCCCCTCTTGTTTATCCTCCGTCATAGTTTTCGTCGTGCTTAGGCGAAGCCCTGCGGAGATTGTTCTTCACCAACACCGTCACCACGCCGTCATGCTGCCGGAACTCATCTACTACTTCGCCCGTCTTGTTGGATCAAGAAGGCGAGGACGTCATCGAGCTGAACGTGTGCAGAACTCGAAGCTGCCGTGCGTTCGGTACTTGGATCGGTCGGATCATGAAGACGTACGACTACATCAAACGCGTTGATAAACGCTTCCTCTTACGGTCTACGAGGGTACGTAGACAACACTCTCCCCTCTCGTTGCTATGCATCACCATGATCCTGTGTGCGCGTAGGAATTTTTTTGAAATTACTACGTTCCCCAACAATGGTATGAGAGCCTGGTTTTATGCGTAGATGTTATATGCACGAGTAGAACACAAGTGAGTTGTGGGCGATACAAGTCATACTGCTTACCAGCATGTCACACTTTGGTTCGGCAGTATTGCTGGATGAAGCGGCCCGGACCGACATTACGCGTACGCTAACGCGAGACTGGTTCTACCGACGTGCTTTGCACACAGGTGGCTGGCGGGTGTCAGTTTCTCCAACTTTAGTTGAACCGAGTGTGGCTACGCCCGGTCCTTGAGAAGGTTAAAACAGCACTAACTTGACGAACTATCGTTGTGGTTTTGATGCGTAGGTAAGAACGGTTCTTGCTCAGCCCGTAGCAGCCACGTAAAACTTGCAACAACAAAGTAGAGGACGTCTAACTTCTTTTTGCGGGGCTTGTTGTGATGTGATATGGTCAAGACGTGATGAGATATAAGTTGTTGTATGAGATGATCATGTTTTGTTGAAGTTATCGGCAACTGGCAGAAGCCTTATGGTTGTCTCTTTATTACATAAGATGCAAGCGCCAAATAATTGCTTTACTTTATCGCTATGCGATAGCAATAGTTGCAAGAGCAATAGTTGGCGAGACGACCATGTGACGACACATTGATATAGATCAAGATGATGGAGATCATGGTGTCATGCCGGTAACGATAGAAATCATGACGGTACTTTGGAGATGGAGATCAAAGGCGCAAGATGATCATGGCCATATCATGTCACATATTTTGATTGCATATGATGTTTATCTTTTATGCATCTTATTTTGCTTAGATCGATGGTAGCATTATAAGATGATCTCTCACTAAATTTCAAGGTATAAGTGTTCTCCCTGAGTATGCATTGTTGCGAAAGTTCTTCGTGTTGAGACACCATGTGATGATCGGGTGTGATAAGCTCTACGTTCAAATACAATGGGTGCAAAATAGTTGCACATGCAGAATACTTAGGTTAAACTTGATGAGCCTAGCATATGCAGATATGGCCTCGGAACACTGGAGACCGAAAGGTCGAGTGTGAATCATATAGTAGATATGATCAACATAGTGATGTTCACCATTGAAAACTACTCCATCTCACGTGATGATCGGACATGGTTTAGTTGATATGGATCACGTGATCACTTAGATGATTAGAGGGATGTCTATCTAAGTGGGAGTTCTTAAGTAATATGATTAATTGAACTTTAATTTATCATGAACTTAGTCCTGATAGTATTTGCATAACTATGTTGTAGATCAATAGCTCGCGATGTTGCTCCCCGTTATTATTTTGATATGTTCCTAGAGAAAAATATGTTGAAAGATGATAGTAGCAATGATGCGGACTTGGTCCGTGATCTGAGGTTTATCCTCATTGCTGCACAGAAGAATTATGAACTTGATGCACCGCTACGTGACAGAACTATTGCAGGAGCAGATGCAGACGTTTTGAACATTTTGACAAAAGCTCGGTATGATGACTACTTGATAGTTTAGTGCACCATGCCTTACGGCTTAGAACCGGGACTTCAAAAATGTTTTGAACGCCATGGAGCATATAAGATGTTCTAAGAGTTGAAATTGGTATTTCATACTCATGCTCGTGTCGAGAGGTATGAGACCTCTGACATTACTTTGCCTACAAGATGGAGGAGAATAGCTCAACCAGTAAGCATATGCTCAGATTGTCTGAGTACTACAATCACTTGAATCAAGTGGGAGTTAATCTTCTAGATAAGATAGTGATTGACAGAGTTCTCTAGTCACTATCACCAAGTTGCTAGAACTTCGTGATGAACTATAATATGCAAGGGAAAACGGAAATGATTCCCAAGCTCTTCATGATGGTGAAATCAACGAAGGTAGAAATCAAGAAAAACATCAAGTATTGATGGTTAACAAGACCACTAGTTTCAAGAAAAGGGCAAAGGGAAGAAGGGGAACTTCAAAAAGAACGGCAAGCAAGTTGCTGCTCAAGTGAAGAAGCCCAAGTCTGGACCTAAGCCTGAGACTAAGTGCTTCTACTGCAAAGGAACTAGTCACTGGAAGCGGAACTGCCCCAAGTATTTGGCGGATAAGAAGGATGGCAAAGTGAACAAAGGTATATTCGATATATATGTTATTGATGTGTACCTTACTAGTGTTTATAGCAACCCCGCAGTATTTGATACTAGTTCAGTTGCTAAGATTAGTAACTCAAAACGGGAGTTGCAGAATGAACAGAAACTAGTTAAGGGCGAGGTGACGATGTGTGTTGGAAGTAGTTCCAAGATTGATATGATCATCATCGCACACTCCCTATACTTTCGGGATTAGTGTTGAACCTAAATAAGTGTTATTTAGTGTTTGCGTTGAGCATGAATATGATTTGATCATGTTTATTGCAATACGGTTATTCATTTAAGTTAGAGAATAATTGTTGTTCTGTTTACATGAATAAAACCTTATATGGTTACACACCCAATGAAAATGGTTTGTTGGATCTCGACCGTAGTGATACACATATTCATAATATTGAAACCAAAAGATGCAAAGTTAATAATGATAGTGCAACTTATTTGTGGCACTGCCGTTTAGGTCATATTGGTGTAAAGCGCATGAACAAACTCCATGCTGATGGGATTTTGGAATCACTTGATGCTTGCGAACCATGCCTCTTGGGCAAGATGACTAAAATGCCGTTCTCCGGAACAATGGAGCGAGCAACAGATTTGTTGGAAATCATACATACTGATGTATGTGGTCCGATGAATATTGAGGCTCGCGGCGGGTATCGTTATTTTCTAACCTCCATAGATGATTTGAGCAGATATGGGTATATCTACTTGATGAAACATAAGTCTGAAACATTTGAAAAGTTCATATAATTTCAGAGTATAGTGGAAAATCATCGTAACAAGAAAATAAAGTTTCTACGATCTGATCGTGGAGATGAATATTTGAACGAGTTTGGTCTTCAATTAAAACAATGTGGAATAGTTTCACAAATTCGTGCCACCTGGAACACCACAGCATAATGGTGTGTCCGAATGTCATAATCGTACTTTATTGGATATAGTGCAATCTATGATATTTCTTACCGATTTACCACTATCGTTTTGGGGTTATGCATTAGAGACAACTGCATTCACGTTAAAAAGGGCACCATCTAAATCCGTTGAGACGACACCATATGAACTGTGGTTTAGCAACAAACCTAAGCTGTCGTTTCTTAAAGTTTGGGGTTGCGATGCTTATGTGAAAAAGTTTTCATCCTGATAAGCTCAAACCCAAATCGGAGAATTGTGTCTTCATAGGATACCCAAAGGAGACAGTTGGGTACACCTTCTATCACAGATCCGAAGGCAAGACATTCATTGCTAAGAGTGGATCCTTTCTAGAGAAGGAGTATCTCTCAAAAGAAGTGAGTGGGAGGAAAGTAGAACTTGATGAGGTAACTGTACCTGCTCCCTAAATTGGAAAGTAGTTCATCACAGAAATCTGTTCCTGTGACTCCTACACAAATTAGTGAGGAAGCTAATGATGATGATCATGTAACTTCAGATCAAGCTACTACCAAACCTCGTAGGTCAACCAGAGTGAGATCCGCACCAGAGTGGTATGGTAATCCTATTCTAGAGGTCATATTACTTGACCATGACGAACCTACGAACTATGAGGAAGCGATGATGAGCCCAGATTCCGCAAAAATGGCTTGAGGCCATGAAATCTGAGATGGGATCCATGTATGAGAACAAAGAGTGGACTTTGGTTGACTTGCCCAATGATCGGCAAGCCATCGAAAATAAATGGATCTTCAAGAAGAAGACAGACGTTGACGGTAATGTTGCTGTCTACAAAGCTCGACTTGTTGCGAAAGGTTTTCGACAAGTTCAAGGAGTTGACTACGATGAGACCTTTTCATCCTTAGCGATGCTTAAGTCCGTCTGAATCATGTTAGCAATTGCCGCATTTTATGATAATGAAATTTGGCAAATGGATGTAAAGACTGCATTCCTGAATGGATTTCTGGAAGAAGAGTTGTATATGATGCAACCAGAAGGTTTTGTCGATCCTAAAGTTGCTAACAAAGTGTGCAAGTTCCAGCGATCCATCTATGGACTGGTGCAAGCATCTCGGAGTTGGAATATACGCTTTGATGAATTGATCAAAGCATATAGTTTTATACAGACTTGTGGTGAAGCCTGTATTTACAAGAAAGTGAGTGGGAGCACTACAGCCTTTTTGATAAGTATATGTGAATGACATATTGTTGATCGGAAATGATGTAGAATTATCTGTAAAGCATAAAGGAGTGTTTGAAAGGAGTTTTTCAAAGAAAGACCTCAGTGAAGCTGCTTACATATTAAGCATCAAGATCTATAGAGATAGATCAAGACGCCTAATAAATTTTTTCAATGAGTACATACCTTGACAAGTTTTTGAAGTAGTTCAAAATGGAACAGTCAAAGAAAGAGTTCTTGCCTGTGCTGCAAGGTGTGAAGTTGAGTAAGAATCAAAACCCGACCACAGCAGAAAATAGAAAGAGAATGAAAAGTCATTCCCTATGCCTCAGTCATAGGTTCTATAAAGTATGCTATGCTATGTACCAGACTTATTGTGTACCTCACCAAGAGTTTGGCAAGAGGGTACAATAGTGATCTAGGAGTAGATCACTGGACAGCGGTCAAAAATTATCCTTAGTGGAATAAGGAAATATTTCTCGGTTATGGAGGTGACAAAAGGTTCGTCGTAAAAGGTTACGTCGATGCAAGTTTTTGATACTGATCCAGATGACTCTAAGTCTCAATCTGGATACATATTGAAAGTGGGAGCAATTAGCTAAAGTAGCTCCGTGCAGAGCACTGTGGACATAGAAATTTGCAAAATACTTGCGGATCTGAATGTGACAGACCCGTTGACTAAAATTATCTCAGAAGCAAAACATGATCACACCTTAGTACTCTTCGGGTGTTAATCACATAGCGATGTGAACTAGATTACTGACTCTAGTAAACCCTTTGGGTGTTGGTCACATGTCGATGCCAACTGTGGGTGTTAACCACATAAAGATGTGAACTATTGATGTTAAATCACATGGCGATGTGAACTAGATTATTGACTCTAGTGCAAGTGGGAGACTGAAGGAAATATGCCCTAGAGGCAATAATAAAGTTATTATTTATTTCCTTATTTCATGATAAATGTTTATTATTCATGCTAGAATTGTATTAACCGGAAACATAATACATGTGTGGATACATAGACAAACAGAGTGTCACTAGTATGGCTCTACTTGACTAGCTCGTTGATCAAACATGGTTATGTTTCCTAGCCATAGACATGAGTTGTCATTTGATTAACGGGATCACATCATTAGGAGAATGATGTGATTGACTTGACCCATTCCGTTAGCTTAGCACTTGATCGTTTAGTATTCTACTATTGCTTTCTTCATGACTTATACATGTTCCTATGACTATGAGATTATGCAACTCCCGTTTACCGGAGGAACACTTTGTGTGCTACCAAATGTCACAACGTAACTCGGTGATTATAAAGGTGCTGTACAGGTGTCTCCAAAGGTACTTGTTGGGTTGGCGTATTTCGAGATTAGGATTTGTCACTCCGATTGTCGGAGAGGTATCTCTGGGCCCACTCGGTAATGCACATCACTATAAGCCTTGCAAGCATTGTAACTAATGAGTTAGTTGCGGGATGATGTATTACAGAACGAGTAAAGAGGCTTGCCGGTAACGAGATTGAACTAGGTATTGAGATACCGACGATCAAATCTCGGGCAAGTAACATACCGATGACAAAGGGAACAACGTATGTTGTTATGCGGTTCGACCGATAAAGATCTTCGCAGAATATGTAGTAGCCAATATGTTGTTATGAGTTATATATGTTGGTGACCGAATGTTGTTTGGAGTTTTGGATGAGATCACGGATATGACGAGGAACTCCGGAATGGTCCGGAAGTAAAGATTGATATCTGGATAGTACTGTTTGATCTCCAAAAGGGTTCCGGAATCCATCGGAAGGGGTTCCGGATGTTTCCCGAAATGTTTGGGCACGAGAACACTTTATCTGGGGCAAAGGGGAAAGCCCACGAGGTTTTTGGAAAGCGCAAAAGGAAGTTTTGCGGAGTCCAGGGGCCAGACGCCAGGGTCCCTGGCGTCTAGGTCCAGACGCCGGGAACCCTGGCGTCTGGCCCTGGAGTCCGAGAAGGACTCTTGCCTTTCGGGTGAAACCGACTTTGTGGAGGCTTTTACTCCAAGTTTCGACCCCAAGCCTCAACTTATAAATAGAGGGGTAGGGCTAGCACCCAAGACACATCAAGAAACACCAAGCCGTGTGCCGGCAACCCCGTCCCCTCTAGTTTATCCTCCGTCATAGTTTTCGTAGTGCTTAGGCGAAGCCCTGCGGAGATTGTTCTTCACCAACACCGTCACCACGCCGTCGTGCTGCCGGAACTGATCTACTACTTCACCCGTCTTGCTGGATCAAGAAGGCGAGGACGTCATCAAGCTGAACGTGTGCAGAACTTGGAGGTGCCGTGCGTTCGGTACTTGGATCGGTCGGATCATGAAGACGTATGACTACATTAACCGCGTTGATAAACGCTTCCGCTTACGGTCTACGAGGGTACGTAGACAACACTCTCCCCTCTCGTTGCTATGCATCACCATGATCCTGTGTGTGCGTAGGAATGTTTTTGAAATTACTACGTTCCCAACACAAGATAGTATATTTATATGTGAAATCTCTCTTCCTTCAATATTCATTCATGAATTGTTCAAGCGACCAATGTTGAGTTTGCTAACTTTCAATAAATTTTACCACCTATACTTCTTATACGTGAATTCATTACTCCCCATGGGATAAGCATATGAAGCATATATAATTTTAGATTTATGATATTCAATTCATTCAACCCTTTACTCATAGGATATAAGTGAAGCACGAGAGTAAATGACAAAACTACTCCATAAAGATATAAGTGAAGATCAATGAGTAGTAAAATAGTTAAATAGCCATGGGAGGACTCTCTCTCATTCAAGATTTCAGATCCAATGATTTTATTCCAAGGTCAACTAAAATGAAAATACGCTCCAAGCAAAACACATATCATGTGACGAATAAAAATATAGCTCCGAGTAAGGTATATCAATGGTTTTGAAGACGAAAGAGGGGATGACTTCCGGGGCATCCCCAAGCTTAGGCGCTTGAGTCTTCCTTGAATATTACCTTGGGGTGCCTTGGGCATCCCTAAGCTTAGGGTCTTTCCACTCCTTATTCTCCTCCTATCGATATCTCACCCAAAACTTGAAAACTTCAATCAACAAAACTTAACGGAACTTCGTGAGATGGGTTAGTATGATAAAGAGCAAATCATTCAATTTGGTACTGTCAAGATAAGATTCATAATTTTTCTCGCACAATGCCTACTGTACCATATCATTTCTTCAATTTATATTGAGCAATATAAGCCATAGAAACTAGAAAACAAGCAAACTATGCATTGAAAATAGAATCTGTCAGAAACAGAATAGTCTGTAATGATATGAACAGCAATCAAAGTTATGCTACTCCAAAAATCCTGAAAATTTAGGACAACCTAAGAAATTTGTATATCAATCTTGTGTAAAAAAATAAGATCAAAATCACGCTTTTGTGATTTTTTAAAATTCTGGCAATGAGCGTAAAATTTTCTGTTTTTCAGTAAGATCAAATCAACTATCACCATAGATCATCCCAAAGGTCTTACTTGGCACTTTATTGAAACAAAAGCTATAAAACATAATTACTAAAGTATCATAATCATGAGAACACACAAAAATAGTAGGGGTAAATATTGGGTTGTCTCCCAACAAGCGCCTTTCTTTAATGCCTTTTTAGCTAGGCATGTCATTTTAATGATACTTTTCCAAGCCCAATTCCAATGATAATTTTGTTCATACTCTAAAATTTATAAGTGAAGTTCATAGATCATTCTAAAATTAATATAGATTGATATGTCATCCAAGCTCAAAATATATAAGTGAAGCACACGAAGCATTCTATAAAGTCATACTGAAAAGATTTAAGTGAAGCACAAAGAGCATTCTATAAAGCCATACTAAAAAGATTTAAGTGAAGAACATAAAGCATTCTATAAATCAATGAGGGACTATCTCATACTAGCATGGTGCATAAAGGAAAAGAAAAGAAAAATAAACAAAAAATACGCATATCGTGTCAACAAAACAAAAACCGAGGTATACCGATAATTGTTGAGGAAGAAAGATGGGATGCCAACCGGGGCATCCCCAAGCTTAGATGGTTCAGTATCCTTGGAAAATATTTACTTGGGGTGCCTTGGGCATCCCCAAGCTTGAACTCTTGCCTCTCTTTATTCTTCTCATATTGATAACTCCTTGATCTTCGAACAGTTCATCCACACAAAACTTAACAAAACCCTCATGAGATCCGTTAGTATAATAAAGCAAATCACTACCTTTAGGTACTGTTGTAAACTCATTCCAATTTCATATTAGCATTATATCTACTCTATTCCAACTTCACCATGGTTCATACCCCCCGATACTACCCATAGATTCATCAAAATAAGTGAACAAGACATAGAAAAACAAAATCTGCCAAAAATAGGACAGTGTGTAGTAATCTGGAAACTTCATATACTTCTGTAACTCCAAAAATTCTAAAAAAAATAGGACAATCTAAAAAAATTGTATAGAAGTACTTTGCAAAAAGTTTTCGAAGCTTTTGCCATTCCAGTAAAAAATGTAAATTCACGCACTACAGCCAAAGTTTCTGTTTTTGCACCAAATATAGCAAACAAGCAATCTAGACATCCTAAAACCAAATCTTGGCACATTATTTTTATAATACAATGGATATATACTAGGGGATGATTATTTTTGAGAAACTTCCATGAAAAATTCTACATTGTTTCCATGAGCATGAACACAAGTGTTCAAGGTCGACCCTCACTTCTCCAATGCATAACCTTCCAATCACTTCCCTTTTTGAAAAAGTTTTTTAGGCATAAGGGGCAAGCAATTTTTTTTGTATATTTCATTCTTTTATTTTTTTGTATGTTTCACCCACAACTAAAGAAAACAAAAACAAAAGGGAAAACAAAATCTACTTAGTGAAGAAATCAAACAAGCACACACGAGAATATCAACCCCACGCTATTGCTCCCAGGCAACGACGCCGGAAAAGAGCTTGATAATCCCCAAGTGCAAGGAATCATCGTAGCAATTTCCAAAGGTGGAAGTGATAAGTATGGAGTGTCGAACCCACAAGGAGCTAAAGGTAAGATCAATATTCTCTCAAGTCCTATCTGCCACTGATACGACTCTACGTACACCGAACGTTTATTTCCATCTACAAACAAGAAATAAAACTACGTTGTGGGTATGAAGAGGATAACTTTGCATGATATTGGAGAAATAAAATATAAAAATAGGTGTTGATAACATGAAGTTATACTATATATTGTAGATAGCAAGTGTGGAATAATGATGGGTCGGTGTGCGGAATTATCCGAGGCAATTGTTAACAAGATCGGTAGTCGTCATTGCAATTTCATATGAGGGAGAGGCATAAGCTAACATACTTTCTCTTCTTGGATCATATGCACTTATGATTGGAACTCTAGCAAGCATCCGCAACTACTAAAGATCATTAAGGTAAAACCCAACCATAGCATTAGAGTATCAAGTCCCCTTTGTCCCATACGCAACAACCGCCTTACTCGGGTTTATGCTTCTGTCACTCAAGCAACCCACTATAAGCGAATCGTGAACGTATTGCAACACCCTAAAAGAGGAATCCTTCACATGTGTGCGGCTCGGAAGGCACCATAGGACAGCACCAAAATAAAACATACAACTCAAACCAACCTAGATCATCAATCAACCCAAAAGACAAAAGAAATCTACTCAAAACATCATAGGATGGCAACACAGCATTGGATCATAATATGTGGCATAAAGCACCATGTTCAAGTAGGGGATTACAGCGGGGTGCGGGAGAGTGGATCACGTAAAAGAGATGAGGAAGGTGATGAAGATGGTGAAGTTGATGAAGACGATCACCGCGGCGATTGTTCCCCCGGCGGCACTCCGGCGCCACCGAGAGAGAGGGGGAGATAGTCTCCCCCTTGTGCTTCCTCCTCCATGGCCTCCCACCCCCCTAGATGGGGAGAGGTTCTCCCTCTTGTGACGCCCTCGGTTCAATCATACACTAATCATACACGCAAATGTGTATGATCAAGATCAAGGACTCACGGGAAGATATCACAACACAACTCTAGACACAAATTAAAATAATACAAGCTTTATATTACAAGCCAGGGACCTCGAGGGCTCGAATACATAAGCTCGAATACTCAACAGTCAGCGGAAGCAACAATATCTGAGTACAGACATAAGTTAGACAACTTTGCCTTAAGAAGGCTAGCACAAAAGCAACATCGATCGAAAAGGCAAGGCCTCCTGCTTGGGAGCCTCCTAACTACTCCTGGTCGTCGGCGGCCTCCACGTAGTAGTAGACACCCTCGGTGTAGTAGCAGTCGTCGTCGAAGGTGGCGTATGGATCCTGGGCTCCACCATCTGGTTGCAGCATCCGGGAAGAATGGAAAGAGGTGGAAAAAGGGGGATCAAAGCAACCGTGAGTACTCATCCAAAGTACTCGCAAGCAAGGATCTACACTACATATGCATCGGTGTCAATGAAACGGGTAGTATATGTGGACTGAACTACAGAATGCCAGAAGAGAAGGGGAAAGCCTAGCCTATTGAAGACTAGCATCTTCAAGCAGCTCCAAGCATCTTGCAGCATCAGAAGAGAGATAAGAGTAGCATAAAGTAAAGTAGTAGTAGTGTTATCAACCTCGGCCAGAGATCCTTTCTCGACTCCCTGCGAGAAAGCAATCCTAGAGCCATACTATCCAGTTATCACCTCAAGTATCCAGTTCTAGTTGTATCGATCGGGATACAACTCCAAGTGTCCATTACCGTAGGACAGGCTATCGACAGATCACTACTAGAAAAAGGGCTATAGATGGGATTGACACTAATGGCGCACCAGGCAAGCGGTGCGCCATTAGTATATACTAATGGCGCACCACCTTCTGATACGCCATTAGAGTTGAAACTACTGATGGCGCACCTGGCGCAGGGTGCGCCATTAGTATCAAAAAAAAATTTAACTAGTGCGCATGTCCAAACATACTAATGGCGCATCCAGACACAGTGCGCCATTAATAGTTGTAACTAGTAATGGCGCACCTGGCCCAGGGTGCGCCATTAGTATCAAAAAAGTTTTTTTTAACTAGTGCGCCTGTCCAAACATACTAATGGCGCATCCAGACACAGTGCGCCATTACTAGTTGTAACTAGTAATGGCGCACCTGGCCCAGGGTGCGCCATTAGTATCAAATTTTTTTTAACTAGTGCGCCTGTCCAAACATACTAATGGCGCATCCAGACACAGTGCGCCATTACTAGTTGTAACTAGTAATGGCGCACCTGGCCCTGGGTGCGCCATTAGTATCAAAAAATTTTTTAACTAGTGCGCCTGTCCAAACATACTAATGGCGCACCACCAGAAGGTGCGCCATTAGTAACCTGGATTACTAATGGCGCATTTAGAGTTGGTGCGCCATTAGTAAGTGGGCAGCAACAAGATATTTTGGACAGCCTCTCCTACCCACACTCACTTTCTCCCCACTTCATTCTCTCCACCTCCTCCTTGTCTCGGGTGCCTCCTCTTTTTCACCTCATTTCCACCATAGATTCATTCAATTTAAGTGGTTAAATTACCTTGTTTTGATAGGTAAGTAAGGGGGGAAGCTATATTTATGTTGTTCTCCCTACAACAATGTGCACATGCACTTTTTATGGCCTAGCTAGATCTATGTATGTTCGTGGTGTTGCATATGTTTGTGGTGTTGCATATGTGTTTGTGTTTGGAGGTGTACCGGTATTTGAAATGCGATAGTTGCCAATATTTTGCCGGAATGTTGATTCATTTCCGTTTCGGCGAGAATTTTGGCATTAAGCATTCTTTTTGGTCCTATTTTTAGGGAAAGTCATGCCAAATTTTTTCTTGGTTCTAAAATATCGTTTTGCTCTACCCCGCAGGCGACCATGGTCCGCATGATGACCGAAGGCATCGTGAATAGGTTTTTGAGGTCCGCGAAGGCCGAGATGCTTCAAAAGAACGAGACGGAGATAAGATGTCCGTGTCGAAGATGCAAGCTGAAGAGCCTTATTGCGGACCCGGAATCCTGGCAGGTGCGGGACCACCTGCTCTTGCGTGGTTTCATGGATGGCTATCGGTGGCAAGGTGATGAAGATGACTACGAAGTCGTCCATGGGGGCCGGGCAAGAAATGAGGAAGGGCAGCAAGACAACCACCGCGGCTCGGGCGGGCGAGAAGACGAAGAATCCCCAGGAGATGATCACGACGGTGATGCTGTACACAGTCATCATGTAGAAGATGCAGGACATGATGATGAGGAAGATGCCGGAGCAGACGACGGGCATGATCATGAAGATGATGATGCCGGCGGAGCAGACGACGCTGGACCATCGATGGGCTGGGTGCAGGACCCTCATATTCAAGAGCTGCTTCTCAAGCAGACGGATAACGCAAGAGCTGCCGCCCGAGAGAAAGCCAAGATGGATCAACTTGAGTTAGACGCGGTTACTCCATTGTATGAAGGATGCAGGCCCGAGGATACCCGCCTGAAAGTAACGCTCATGGCTCTGGAGATGAAGGTAAAACACAAAATGACCGACGCATGCTTCGACGAGAACATGTCATTCTGGCACGAACGTCTTCCCAAGGGGAACAAGTGCCCGACCAGTTTGGAGGAGGCGAAGAAAATCGTGTGTCCTCTGGATTTACCGCACGTGAAATACCATGTGTGCATGAACAATTGCATCATTTATCGGGACGAGCACGCGGAGTCTACCATATGTCCGGTGTGCGGCGTCACTCGATACAAGAAGAGGAAGAAAGCTCCTCGAAAAGTGGTGTGGTACTTTCCGATCACTCCTCGTCTGCAGCGGTATTTCGCGGACCCTAAGGTAGCAAAGCTCCTGCGTTGGCACGCGGATAGGGAGGAGAAGAAGCGAGAAGATGACGCAAATGATCCGGAGATAGATAAAAAAGACAAGATGCTGAGTCACCCTAAGGATGCGAGCCAGTGGCAAGCGTTGAACTTCGAAGACCTAGAATTTGGGAACGATCCAAGGAACATCGTGCTGGGCGCGAGCACCGATGGAGTCAATCCGTTTGGCAGCCAGAGAAGCACACATAGCACCTGGCCTGTGTTTGTGTGGATGTACAACCTTCCCCCCTGGTTGTGCATGAAGAGGAAGTACATTCACATGAGTATGCTAATTGAAGGACCGAAACAACCAGGGAACGACATCAATCTGTATCTGGGGCTGCTGAAAGAGGAGCTTGACACGCTGTGGAAAACGCCAGCCAATACGTGGGACGCCGCAGAGAAAGAATATTTCCCTATGAGAGCCGCGCTGCTCACGACGGTGCACGACTATCTCGGTTACGGATATGTCGCGGGGCAGGTGGTCCACGGATTTTCTGGATGCGTCAGGTGCATGGATGACACAACGTATCGCCAGCTAGATAGAGATCCCGGGTCTTCGAAAACCGTGTTCATGGGACATCGAAGGTGGCTTCGCGACGATGACCCGTGGAGAAAACGCAAGGATCTATTCGATGGTGAAACCGAACCCCGAGGACGCCCGCGTACGAGGAGCGGCGAGGAAATAGACGAGCTGTTGAAAAATTGGAAAGACTGCCCACTGCCGGGAAAGAAGCAAAAGGCGCCAGAGCCGGGAAAGAAGCGAAAGGCGCCAGAGCCGCTGCTGAAGGTATGGAAAACGAGGTCTGTTTTCTGGGACTTGCCGTACTGGAAGATCCACCGTGTGCCTCACAGCCTTGATGTCATGCATATCACGAAGAACGTGTGCGAGAGTCTGCTTGGTACCCTGCTCAACATGCCAGAGAGGACCAAAGATGGGCCGAAAGCAAGGGCAGACTTGAAATCAATGGGCATCAGGCAGGAGCTTCACGCTATATATGATGATGATGATGATGATGATGATGAGGCGAAGCAGGACACGGAAAGTCGTCGCAAAGGCAAAAAGGCCAAGAAGACCGGAAATGACTACCCTCCCGCGTGCTTCACTCTAAGTCAGGAGGAGATCGAGCAGTTTTTCACCTGCCTCGTAGGAGTAAAACTTCCTTACGGTTACGCGGGGAAGATAAGCAGATACCTAGACCTAGCGAAGCTGAAGTTCAGCGGGATGAAGTCTCACGACTGTCACGTGCTGATGACGCAGATACTTCCAGTTGCAATCCGTGGGATCATGGACGCGCACGTCCGTGAAACGCTATTTGGCCTATGCAACTTTTTCGACGTCATCTCTCGGAAGTCTGTTGGCGTGAGGCAACTCAGAAGGCTACAGGAAGAGATCGTGGTGATACTATGCGAGCTTGAGATGTACTTCCCGCCCGCATTCTTCGACGTTATGGTGCATCTGCTGGTCCATATCGTGGACGATATCATCCAACTCGGGCCGACGTTCCTGCACAGCATGATGCCGTTCGAAAGGATGAATGGTGTCATCAAAGGATACGTTCGCAACATGTCACGTCCAGAGGGAAGCATAGCCAGGGGCTTTCTGACCGAAGAGTGCATCTCCTACTGCACGAATTATCTAGGCATCGAGAACCCCGTTGGTCTGCCCGTCAACAGGCACCTCGGCAGGCTCGCTGGATGGGGTCACCGTGAGGGTCGCCGCGAAATGCATGTCGACTTCGAGGGTCGACTCGCCGACTTTGAAAGAGCAAACCTAGTCGCGCTACAACACATAGACGTGGTCGATCCTTGGGTGGTAGAGCACAAAACCTTTATTAAGAAGACGTACAATGACCGAGGCCAACAGAGGACGGACGGAGATATACTCAAAGAGCACAACTCATGTTTCACGCGTTGGTTCAAGCAGAAGCTTCTGTCGTACCCTTTACATGAGGATTCTTCCGCGGAAGAACAACTCATATTCGCCTTGTCACAGGGCGCCGAGCACAACCTGATGACCTATGAGGCGTACGATATCAACGGCTACACATTCTACACCGAGGCCAAGGACATGAAGAGCGATGGTTATCAGAACTCCGGGGTAACGATGGAATCCTACACCGGTAACGACAAGGACAGATACTACGGAAGGATCGAGGAGATCTGGGAGCTGAGCTACGCTGGAGAGAAGGTCCCGATGTTCCGTGTCAGATGGGCCAAGAGCGTCCTAAAAGAAGACCGGTATTTCACCACCATGGTTATACCCGAAGCCAAATCCAAGACCGCAGGCGCAAACGTCACCGCGAAAAATGAGCCATGGGTACTGGCTTCCCAAGTGGACCAATGCTTCTTCATTACCGACCCGTCAAAGCCCAGTCGTGTTGTCGTGAGGAGAGGCAAAAGGAAGATCATCGGAATGGATGGAGTAGCCAATGAGCAAGACTTCGACAAGTACGGCGACCCGAGAATCGAACATGACGACGATGATGAAGTAGCAGCATACACCACAAGAAGAAGCAGGACCACCCTACCTAAAGGACGTCCGTTCCACAGAAGAACTCCATTTGCGAAAAAGAAGGGCAAGAAGATTGTGAACAGATAGCTAGCTAAGATCGATTGTATTTAAATCGTAGCCTTCATTTCTCGATTGTATTTCATGGGCACTTTTTGAACTATCATGAATATTTTTAAATTTCATGGACACTCGATCTCGACCCCCCTCCATCTCGATCGCTATCCCACCTCGCCAGATCCGGTCCCCCTCGCCGTCGAGCACCCCCCGGTCCACCGGCCCCCCGCACCCCGCGCACCCTCCCCCGCTCCACCGGCATTACTGTTTGATGATATTTTTTAAAAAATTATTACTGTCTTATAAAAAAATATTACTGTTAGAATTTAAACAAGTTTGAACATATTTAAACACAAATAAATATGAAACAGCATTTTAAATGCATAAAAAAAATTGTGGAGCCTAGGAATCAAACCCAGGACCTCCTGGTGTGAGAACTGGCTGCTGACCAGTCGAGCTAGTAGAGGGAACTTGGTGTGGACCAGGTCAGGTGGAAGATAACCTGTTGGCTCGAGCATAAATCAAAAAAAAATACTAATGGCGCACCAGGGTGAGGTGCGCCATTAGTATGGATGTACTTATGGCGCACCGAGGGGTGGTGCGCCATTAGTATTGTGCCCTCGCCCGGCCCTCGATCCCCTTCCCCTCTCCTATCCCTGGCCCAAACCTATCCCCTCTCTCTCCCTCGCCCTTGCCCTCGATCCCCTTCCCCTCTCCTCTCCCGACGCCGCTGCCCCGCCGCCTCGACGCCGCCCCGTCGTCCTCGTCTCCGCGCCCCGACGCCCCGACGCCGCCCTCTCCTCTCCCGACACCGCCGCCCCGCCGCCCCGTCGTCCTCGTCTCCGCCGCGACGCCACCCTCTCCTCTCCCGACGCCGCTGCCCCGCCGCCTCGACGCCGCCCCGTCGTCCTCATCTCTGCCCCGACGCCGCGACGCCGCCCTCTCCTCTCCCGACGCCGCAGCCCCGCCGCCCCGTCGTCCTCGTCTCCTCGGCGCCGCGCCCGTGGCCAGCCCCGTCGACAAGTTCGCGCTCCTCCCCGCCTTCCTCCAGGTACCCCGCCACCCGGCCTACTCTACAGCATTCTATACTCTGTGAAAATGCTACAAACCCCATTCTGTTTGTCAAGTACCAACTTATATCATCACAGCCATTCATGAACATGACACGAAAGAATCAGTAATCTTGACATCTGAACTTGCCCTATACGTCCCTTAAATTGAAACCAGTAAAGAGTAACCAAAAGTACAAACTGATAAGTAGATAAAGAGTAGGGTAGAAAAGAATGAAATTATCAAGTCAAATAGCAATTGAAACAAGCAAACTGACCCAGCACCAAATAAGATAGTTTCAAATACTATCCAAGGGACTTAGGAACAGCAGAATCAGCATAGCAATTCAAGAAAAAGGAAGAACAGAAGACAAGAATAAGTGCAGCTGCAGTACTATTTCTCAAACAACAGAACTGGTTGACATACTGCAAAACCAACAAAATGTTAAGAAATAGGTAAAATATAAACTTGCAAAACAGTCCTTTGTATCCACCAGAACATGATTTTACCGAAAGAACTAATATCATAACCGAACTATCAACATATATTTTATCTATACATGGATGCCAGTGAGCAAGAATAAAAATTCTCAAAAAGGAAAAGATCAGTTCAAATTTTGTTGAGGAAACGATCATTTGTACTCAGAAGTAGCTCTATTTAGCAAGAGGCTCGGAGTTGGCCCATTTATAGAAGGTGGTATGGTATTTTCGCAACAAGAGGTTATAAGAAGTAAATGCAGGTGTATGACAATATTGTGATTTTCCACGTATGGGCTTCTATAAGCATTAATATGATCATCAGCAGAAAGCAAATTTGAGGCCAGTTAGCAGTTGCTGTGCTGGACAACAGTAGACAAAATATTGACAACTGGCCAACTTGAATGTACATCACTGCCAACAGTAACCATAACCCATACCACAAAAACAAGTGATGGTATCTGATCTCGGTACACCGCTAAATGAGCCTTATTCGTCATCTCCATCAACTGCACTTACCGCCAATCCCAAAAAAAAGAATAACAGGGAGAAGCCAATTGTCAAAGAACCAAATATGACCAGAAACCACACAAGAATCGGTGAAAGCAGAAAGAATCACTACATCGGGACCAAATCATTATCTGGCGACACAAAAACAGGGACATGCATAAGAAAATGGCTCAGATATACCCCCATCTGGACACCATAACTGAACTTCTGGTAGAATGACCATGAACATATTATATTTGTGGACGGAGGGAGTAATATTTAGCCGCTAAACTGGTTACTTGCTGTCACACAAGCCATCCTAGTTTAGCCAGAAGGAGAAGGAGCCAAGTGATCTGCAGCAGTACTAGTTGAGATCATATCCAGCACATAGTATGGTGAGATCAACACTTAAAATTCCATTGTGCTGCAATAGTCTGAATCATGTTACATAAGTGTTGGGTTCACAAAGCTCTGTTACTATGTGTTCTAGTCATGTACAGCAGTTTGACATTCCTCAAAATTTTAAGTGTTGATAGAATGACCGTGGGCGCCGTTTATTTTGCGTGTCCAGTGGCTGTGGCTGCCTAATGATGACAGACTAAGTTTCTGATTTATTTTGTTATAGAAGTGTAGATTCATTGGTAGCAATTGTTTTCAGTGTCTCATGTTGCTTGTAGTGTTTTGTCCAAAATGTTGAATGATACTGCTTGGAGATGCATATATTGTTTCACCTCTTCACATGCCAATGTATTTTCCATGTTGTGATGGAGGCCTTTTTTGCCTTGTCCACCCGAGAGGCCCTTGAGTTTGCCGGAATGTCGATTAACTTCCGTTCCGGCAAATTCGGGTACTCCATATGTCCTATTTTCAGCAAAGGTCATGCTGAAATTTTCCGTGAATTTTAGCATGACTTTGCTAAAAATAGGACATATGGGGTACTTGTGACTAATGCATGGGCCGGGGTATCTTAGTAGTTAATTAAGTAGGATCAAGTGCCCCGGCGTACTTGTGACTAATGCATGGCTTTTAGGGTGCCTCGGTGTCGATAAAAACCGAAATGATGAAAGCTTAGGCTTTTAGGGTGCCTCGGCGTCGAAAAACCCTCAATGATAAAAGCTTAGCTTTTAGGATGCCTCGGTGTCGACAAACCCTAAATGATGAGACCATGATCTTGTTCCTTGACAATAACCAACTTTTTGACCAAACTTTGTTCCTATTTAGAGAGAAACATGGCCAACAACGATGAGGCCGGGGGTTCGAGCGTCAAGCCATTCTGGAAGCTGTCCCAGGAGATGGAGGAACAACCTCACTTGTATGAGGACGCCGCCTTCCCCACCGATCCTGAGACCACTGATGGTACCGCCGAGGATGACCCCACTGATGCCACCACTGATGGTGCCGCCGAGGATGCCACCACTGATGATGGCGGCGCACGCACAGATGGCAGCCAACCGAAGAGGCAACGGAAGGACCGGCGCCCGACCGTGCTCCGCACCCTCAAGGAGGAAGTTACTGAAGTGGACTCCGACGGGAATCCAACGGCGCCCGAACGAATAGTCAAGGGGTACTCGCTTCAGCTCGGGTGCATTCTCCGGAGCACCGTCTCGATCAACACCGAGAACCTGAGGCATCCTGACCGAGGGAATTTGCGCAACCTCCTCTTCACGAAGCTGCACGAACGATACAAGTTCCCCGCTGAATTTGAAAACACAAGCCTCAAAGGGAATAAAGTGAACAATGCTGCCCTCACGAAGATGAGCAAGGCCCTGTCTACTTGGAAAAGCAATGTGAAGAGAATGATCGAGAAAGGTGAGAGTTATGAGAAGATCAAGGAGAAAAATCCTTCGATCACCGAAGATGACTACAACGACTTCAAGATCAATTGCTCGAGCACCGCAAACTCCGAATCAAGTAAGTGGGGGAAAGAAATGCGGGAGCTGAACTTAGGGGAACACACACTCGGTCCCGGCGGTTACAGAGTGGCGGAGCCTATATGGGACAAGGAGGAGGCGGACCGTGCCGAGCAAGGCCTACCGCCCCTCTTCGATAAATACGGTGACAAGCAGACCAGGAACTTTGTCAGGGCCCGGTACAAGAAGGACCCGAAAACAAAGGAGCTTACCACGGATCCGAAGACCAGGGCGCTTGAGCTTGTTCTGGTAAGGAATACACCCCCTCGTAATTAGCTCCATATGGTTGCATTCTAATTAATGAAGCCAAATTTCTAAATGGTTCACATTCCTTCCGCAGGCGACTGAAAGCAGTAGCGCGGGGTCGACTAAGAGCAACCCTTGGGACACCACTCTAAATAGGGCGTTGAATGTAATGAAGAACAAGGATAAGCTCAGTAAGCCGACGTCAGCTGGTCGTGTGGCCGGCAAAGGCTTGTCGACAAAATGGTCGTCATACTATGACACTGCTGGGCGAAAGGAGAAAAAGACCAGCTCGGAAAGCCAGGCGCGCGAGGTTCAAGAACTCAGGGCACAGGTGGCGCGGATTCCGGAGATTGTCCAAGAGCAAGTGCAACAACAACTCGGAGCGACGATCACCGCCATTGTGCCTACCTTGATCCAGGGGATTAGTGCGTGGATTGCGGGCGGCCAACAGGGGCCGCCCCCGATTCCTAGCTTCACGGCCAGCAACTCGCAGAACGCGATGGCGGGGCCATTGGTGTCTCCGGCGGAGCCGGCATTGGTGTCTCCGACGCCGGCACGGGAGCTTAATGCACCCGGGTGTACGCCGGCCGGCACCTCTGCAGCAAGCGGCCCCTCCGTCAACTGCACGCCCGCCGTTGGCGGTGCCTCGACATTAGCCGAGCTCGACGCCATCATCACGGTAACTAATTAAGCCTCTCTCGGCCGAGGACTTCATCTCCTTGCCTTTGACTGGGCATCCCTAACGCCCTACATGTTTTCGCAGGGCGCCGCCGACGTTCCGTGCACTCTCCTGCACTTCGTGAACAACGAGTTGGTCGATGTCGCCAAGGGCAAAATCGTTCAACCGGGCAACCCCTTGTTCCACGGTACCCAGATGCCACCCAACTTGTTTAGGGTTCAACTGGTTCGGGTGCTGCCAGGCTGCGACGAGGTGTTACCTCCGATTCGACCCATCGGGGCCGACGATGATGACGTGATGAACCTCAGCGCCTGCCTGAGCTGGCCCCTGCTTTGGCCGAAGAGCCAGATTCGTTTGGGGGCGGGGGACACCACCCCAAAGACAACACCGCCAGTCGTGCCGGCGCCAAGTCGGCCCCATGGCAAGACCGCCGCAACGGTGCCGGACATCCCTATGCCACTGGATCCAAACATGCATATGGCACAGGATCAGAACGACGACGACGACGATACATTTGCCAACGTCGATCAGTACTTTGCCGATCATGGGACGGTGGCGACTTCATGGGGCCTCCTTCTCAAGAACCCAACCCAACAAAAGACGTGTGCGATCTAGCTGGTACCGCGGAGAAGCCAAGTTGCAACAGGCGTCGTCTGCAGTTCAGCTCTCAGGAGACGCCTCCAGCTGCCGACTTCACCGAGCCTCAGATAGGCGAGGTGCGAAATATGATCAGCCCCAACACACTCAAGAAGGCGGTCTGTGAGCAGAACTCGGTCCCATTACAGGAGATCAAGAAGAAGGCACGCAAAAGAAAGACTAACAAGGGTGCGGGCCAGCCGGCACCGAGTACGATCCGTGCTCAGGACGGGCCACCTTCAACTGCGGATATCTCGAGGAGGGTGCATGTGGCGGGTAGGCCGATGCTACCGAGAAATATGCTCGATGCTGCAACCGGTGCTATGCGGAGTCTGCATGACAGTGTTCTTTCTTTGGAGAAGCGGCGTCTCCGAGAGAAGGATGTGGCATACCCGGTTTTCGCGGCCAAGGTGCCAGAGGGCAAGGGCTTTGTGGATAACTCCATCGGGGGTACGATCGTCCTGCGGTTTGATGACATCCACGCTATGTTGAACCTTCATCCGCTGCACTACACCTTCGTTCGGCTATTTTCGCTGAGTATGGAGATGCGGATCATTCGCGACAAGACCCCGGACATCGTGATAGTCGACCCCTTCTACATGCGTGCCAAGATCTTGGGCAGCGCTGGGGACCGGCAAGTCGCGAGTTCTTACCTCGAAGGCGTCATTCTGGCAAACCAAGATAAGGACAACTTCCTCGTGCCTTACTTTCCCGAGTAAGTCCTCCCCTCAACCGCCCCGTAACATATGAATTCTTAGATTTCGATCGTTTTTCTTTTAACATTCCGTGTTTTCTGCAGTGACACACATTGCACGCTCATCCTCCTAAGCCCCAAATATTCCATGGCCACGTATTTCGACCCGGACCGTCAGTCGAACGTAGACTACACAAATGTCAAGAAGGTTCTTGATGATGTTCTCCCCGGCTACGTCAAATCTGGAGGCACCTTCACCAGGCCTATTCGTAAGTACGGCAAGCACGTGTTCTCCCACAATACGACGTTCTGCTGCGTCAAGCAGCCGCCTGGCGGTCAGAAGGGTGCCTACTACGCCATCCATCACATGCGGGCGATCGTACGGGACCATCATCAACTACTGCTACCGAGTAGACTCAAAGATTGGGCCGCGAGCGTGTCGGCAATCCAGGACGCGGACATCAGACAAGAATTCTTTCGCATCCAGTCGGAGTTTGCGGAAATCATCCATCAAGATGTCCTTCGTACCTCGGGGCAGTTCTACCTCAGAAATCAACCGTCCAACAGTGACATCGACACAATCCTACAAATGCAGGCTGACAACGCCCGTTGTTTCATGACTCCCACGATAGACGGCGGCTTCATCCACGCTCCGGTCCCTTGAGTCGAGTCGAAAGCAGTGATGCTGTGTCTAGTTCTGAAACATCGATTGGCTCATGTTGTAATTAAACTTTAATGAACTTGTAGTATGTCTCTTTGGTTTCGAGAGTCCTTCAACTTAGATGTAATCGATGCTATTAATGTCTTGCTTTTCTCTTCCGATCGTTCTGTTGCATACTTATATATTGCTTATGTATTGTCTGTGAATTGGTACTAACGTTTCGTTTGGCTACTGCATAGCGATGCCGTGGTATGTCGTGTACAAGGGTAAGGTTCCCGGAGTCTACGACGACTGGGAGGAGTGTCGGAGACAGGTTCACCGATTCAGCGGTAACAGTTACAAAGGGTACGCCACTAGGGCCGAGGCCGAATCTAGATACGCCCGCTATCTAGCGGGAGAGGGGAGGGAGCGTTGGAGGAACCGGATGAAGACGAGTTTCATCGTGATGATGCTCATCGTGATGACCGCAGCTCTCTTCTATGTGATGGTAGTTTAGATGATCGATATCGACTTGTAATGTGAAGACAAACTCGCGGTCTCGAGACTTGTAATATAATGTTCTATCTTTGTTCGGTCTTTTCAATTCGGAGACTAATATGATGAATTGTATTCGGAGACTAAAATGATGAATTGTATTCAGAGACTAATCTTCTATTGTATTCGATGAATCTGTTGTTGATGTGTGCTGTCTATATTTTGTCCAATTATACATTTTGTAACCTGTGCAAAAAACAGAAAATTAAAAAATAAAAAAAACCTAATATTCATACTAATGGCGCATCACATCATAGTGCGCCATTTGTATGCCAAAGGATACTGATGGCGCATCACTAAACAGTGCGCCATTAGTATGCCGAAGTTACTAATGGCGCATCCTGTTGTTGTGCGCCATTAGTATGCCAAAGCACCTGGGTATACATGGCCCCCTGGGAGGCATACTAATGGCGCACTGTTGTATATACTAATGGCGCATCTGGGGTGCGCCATTAGTATACCAGATACTAATGGCGCACCAGTGGTGCGCCATTAGTAAAATATACTAATGGCGTGCTACTAATGGCGCACCACTAATGCGCCATTAATGGCCAAATTAGGTGCGCCATTAGTAGGCCTTTTCCTAGTAGTGGATGTTTTCTTCCCTGCAGGGGTGCACCAACTTACCCACCACGCTCGATTAACTCTGGCCGGACACACTTTCCTGGGTCATGTCCGGCCTCGGCCAAACAATACGCCACAACCCGACCTAGGCTTAATAGAGAGGTCAGCACGCCGGACTAAACCTATGCCCCCAGGGGTCTTGAGCCATCACCCCGGGAACTCCTGCACGTTGCGAGGGCAGCCAGTGAGCAGACCTAGCTACCTCCTTAAAAAAGGCAGGTGCTTACCAGTCCAAGCCGGCAGGCGCCGCTCAGTCGCGGACGTCTAATAAGCTTCGGCTGATGCATACGACGCAGAACGCCCATACTATGCCCACATGATGGTTAGTGATATCAGGCCAGAGGCCCCTCGGATCAAATATCCAAATCGTAGTGGATTATGAACACGCGGTAACAAGCAGAGACTCATGAAAGATGTGACCCCGTTGCCCCGTCTCAAGGACTTGCGGCAATGGCTAGGAATGCCCAGCCACGCCTCATAATTATCTCGCGGGCACCCTCCAGGTCAACCCGCCTCCACATCACTCGCGGGTACCCCTCAGGGTCGACCCGCCTTTCCAAGTAACAGTTGTAAAGTTCAAGTATCCATGTGTCCAAACATCAAGGGGAAAACCCAAGGAAGCACCCCCGGTGAATTCCACTCGATGTAATCATCAACGTGAACGTAAGAGGATCCACCCTCGAGGTTCACACTTGATGGGTTGCACGACAAAGTGGTATCAGAAGTGGTTAAGGAGGAAATCACCCTCAATGACCACGACCGAATAGCTACACTACAGAGATCTCATCAGGAGTGATGTATGAGGTTCCACCCTCGGCACTCGATGGTAACTCTGCAGAGTCGAGCAACAAACGGGGCGTGAAGTGATGTGAGGTGTTGGGCTCTGGTCTTCGATCCCGTTGAACGGGTCTTCGGTGATGAAGCAGGGGCAACAAGGACAAGGTGGGGGTCACTGATGGATCACTAACCAGCCTATACTAAGCAGTTTTGGATAAGCAGTTAAGGTACAATGAGCAGGTTACAAAAGCAGGCTATGCATCAGAATAGGAGCAAACAATAACAATAGCAAAATCTAATGCAAGCATGAGAGAATGGAATGGGCGATATCGGAATGATCAAAGGGGGGGCTTGCCTGGAAGCTCTGCTGAAAAGGAAGAAGGGTCGTCGTCGACGTAGTCGATCACAGGGGCAGCATCGGTCTCGGGGACTACCGGAGAGAAGAGGGGAAAGAAACAATAAAAATAAAGCAAACATAGCATCACAAAGCATAACATGGCAATATGATGTGTCGGGTGTGACCTAACGTATGGCTACATGATATAGGTGAAGGGGGAATTCAACCGGGAATGTTTTACCGGTTCCGGACTTGTGTCAGATAGATGACAGGAGAGGGAATGTTCCATGTCCAGATAGTTAGAGGCATGTGACAGATATGTGGGTAGCGTATTCGGGTTCGCCTTGTTTTTCTGAGCAACTTTTATGTAGAAAACATTGTCATCTGAGCTACGGTTTATTTACTACGAATTTCTAAATATTTTAGCATTTCCAGAAATTATTTAAATTAACAGAAATGGAATTATGAAGTCAACAGAGTGTCAGCATGACATCAGCAGGCCAACAGACTGGCTTACTGGTCAAACAGACTAGTGGGGCCCACATGTCACTGACTGTGGCACTAATAGTGGATTGAAATGACTAACATACTAGTTAGAGGTGTGGGCCCCATTAGTCAGTGACTATTTAGTTTAACTAATTATTTTTATTTATAAAAATGTTTAATTAGCCTAATTAACAAAGGGGGCCCATATGTCATGCACAGTAACTGCGTTGACCAGAGTCAACGTGGTCAACTCGGGCGCCGGGGGCCCCTGGTAGCCTCACTGGGGTGGCCCCCATAGGGCCACATCAGCGCCAGGTCAGCACGGCGGCCGAAGCAACGCCGGCGAGCCTACCCGCGACGGTGTGTTGCCGGAGTTAGCCGGAAAACGCGTACGGGGCACGGAAAGAGGTGCGGCTAGGCGCGTTCGAATGGCCACTCGACCGCGCGTCGAGTGGTTGTGGTGGCATCGCCGGACCTGGCCGGAAACGTTGCAGACGATGAGGGCCGCGGCAGAGCGGTTACGGTCGACGGCAGAAAAGGTGCTACAGCGCGCTACTGCTCAGGCGAAAGGGCTAGGCGCGTGCTGCGCGACGCGGTGAGGCTAACGGGCATACGCCCGTGACCATTTGGTCACCGGAGACTCGCCGGCGACGAGCTCCGCGGCGCTGCGTTCGGGCGCGCGTGAGGAAAGTAGCTAGCGCGTGCGAGAATGGCCAGAGAGATGAGGGAGGAAGAGAGGCTCACCGAGTGGCTCACACGATGGCGCGTGGTGGTTTAGGAGCAGCAGAGACGTCGCCGGAGCCGGGGATGAGCGGCGGCGACCGGAGATGTGGACGAAGGGGAACCGGTGCAGCAGTGCCTCCGAGCTCCAGCTGCAGCCACCGATCAACGAGGAACACGATGGACACGTTGGCGAGGCGCGGGGAGGACCAACGGCGGCGAATCGGCGCCGGAGACGAAGATGGCCGCAGCAGGAAGAAGGGGTCGTCGGGCTCGCGGTGGTGGCTCCCGTCTCGCTCTAGTGGGTGTAGAGGGAGTAGCCAAGGAAGGCGCGTCATTGTGGCACGGCGAGGCGGCGGAGAGGTGACGGTGGCCACAGTGACGACGGAGGACGGGGGCGGGCGCGCTCGGGCATTAGGGAGAAAGAGCGAGCGCGAGCGAGGGAGAGAGGGGAGTGGATCTGGGAGAGGCGAGTGGGAGAGGTGGCAGGGGGAGGCCGAGGCATCGCCTTTACCCCCTCGGGGCGGCGCCGGCGAGGTGGGTTCGGCGGGGACGCGCCCCTATTCGGGCGCGGTCGTGGAGCAGTGCGCGGAGAGAGAACACGACAAGGACGGGGGAGCGGGCCGACTCCAGTGGGCCGCAGCCCAAGTGGGGCAGGGGCTTTCTCTCTCTCCCCTCTACTTTTCCTTTTCTTTTACTGACATTTAAAACAACCACTATTTGCAATTAAATAAGCCATCAAATGACTTTGTAAAATTATGGAGCTTGGGCATTTAAATATATTGCAGTCTTTTGTACTGACACGAAAAGTTTGGGAGACATAGGAGTTCATTTGAATTTTTCATAATAGGAAAAGTGATTAAATGGGCTGAATTGGTATTGTTTTAATTGCTATAGTCCATTTAGCATTGTGGTGATGTAGTTTTCCTTAACAATTATTTGTTATGGATTAGTTGCTAAATGGTGGACTATTTTGCAACCATATCAGTGAAACTTTAAATTTCACCTGCAAATTAAATTTGAATTTGAATTTGATTTTCAAACAAGCGGAAACTTGCTTAGTAATCACGATGACATGGCCACCATCAGGGGGAGATTACTGTAGCAAGATTCTCGGGGCGTTACAAATCTCCTCCACTACAAGAAATCTCGTCCCGAGATTTAAGTGCGGAAGTAAAGAGTAACTTCGGGAGAACTGACCCTTATAGGGTTAATTATCTGGAGAACAATTCAGGGAATGTGGCAGAAGTATCTCTCGAGTTGAAACTTAAGAAAACATCGAGAGCAAAATATGAAGTTACAACAGGAAGTTTCAAGCGAATGGACAAACGATCGATGCCTGAACAGAGTGTGAGAAGGGGGTTCAGAGCATCGGGAATAGATCATCTCTCGGACGGTGGCTCGTGACAACACACAAAGCCAAGAGCAAATGATACTTCAGAATAAAGGATATACAGGAGAGTCAGGTTCCGATCCTGTGGAACTGTGGGTTATGAGCCCACCATGTGGGTTAAAAGTAGAAAGGGGGCCGATAGCAAGGCATGTCAGATGATAGACCGTTAGTTATGTTGTCAACAACATTGGTACCAAGGGCGAGGGACTGAGAGAACTATTTTCCTGCTCGTTTAACGAGGCGGACCAATAGGCAAAGTTCTCGTCCATTGGTGGTTACCGGAATGTCATCAACAATAGTAACAAGGTCTTACTGACAAATTGTACCTCGAGGTGTTTTTGTTTATAAGCAAGGAATTGTTTCTACTTATATCATATAGATCAAAAGAAGATTAACCAACCAATGGAAAGGAAAATGTGTTTACACTCCAGAATTGGAAGTATATCCTTCCAAGGAAAGGCGGAGCACGATATACATGATAGGCCAGCAAGACCAAAAAACATTTAGATAAAGGGGCGAGGGAAGAATCATGATATTACCCATACAACGGTGTTTGGATAATAGATCAAGAAACATTAGGCAATGCGCTTCCAATGTTTTTGTTGATATTCGGAATACCTCAGCATGCTTCGAGGTAGCATTAACATGGTGTTACAAGTAGGGGTTGGAGTTGAAGATCACAAGAAATACTCAAGGAACAATTGCAGGAATAGCAAGGAGTCCAAGGTATAACCAAGACATGATCAAACATGTGTTGGAAAGAAGACAAGGGGGGTTGTCGATGATAAATCAAATCATCGAAGGTCAAGGATGGTATTTCTCACCATGAATTCAATTGTCATCTCAACAGAAGTCAAAATGTTGATGCTGATCATGACACATTTGTCGAGAGGCTCTACGAAGATGCCATCAAGGAGCGACGACATCAAGCAACAGGAAGGATGAAGCGAAAGGCTATTGGAACCACGGATACGACACAAGCTCGAAATAAAGCTTGTTGTTCGAGGTGAAATGATAAGATAAAGAAGATCGATGTAAGCTTCGCTCATCGTCGGAAGTTGCTCCGGGCATAAGGACCAGGTAGCACAGTTAAAAGTTGGCACGATAAAAAAATTAGCCGATCAGGCTAGGAATGATGTGATGGGGTATAAAACTTCCCAATATCAGGTACTAGGTGTAATGCCGGAAGGTAAATCGGAGTAGAGGTTGGACGGGGGGAATGATTTGCAGAGGATAAGTATTTTAACTTATCTGGTAAATGGAATCAAGGAGGAAATATGGTCGGAACCATGATTGCAAAGGATCAATTCATAGATACAAGATGAGCTTGTACCAAAGAAATAATTATTTTTACGAGCAGCTTCCATGATAAGTTCTACATCGGGTCCATGGGCATGAACACAAGGTTTCAAGATCGACTCCCACTTCTTCAGTGCATAACCTTTCATTCACTGCTCATTTTTCAAAGAAATTGTAGTGCTAAAATTTTATCTGGTGAAGCACCAGAAGAGTATGAATCGCATAACTTTCGAGTTCACACGGATTAGGGAAAACATAGGTTCAACCCATTGGGGCATCTTAGGAACATATACCACGAACTTCAGGAGTAAATAACTCAAGCTCGAGAGCAGAGCAAGGTTGACAAAGCAGAGAATACAATTTATCGAAGGCAATATGTATCAGGGGAAGAGCGCACAAAGTTTTGAATATGAAGGACATTGCCGGATAATAATCCAACAAAGGATTCAGCGGTCCTCAATGGATCTGATGTGAGTATCAGTACTCAATCAAAAGAAGGAAAGAATGCAAAGAGGCATCATATTATAGAAATAGCTGAATATTTCGGCGTTCAAGTAGAAGGGGACTAGGTGGACAATCAATTACAACATGATTGGCCGAGATCCAACTCATGTCCAAAATGACGTATGAGTAGGAAGGTCAAATTTCAGGGTTCGACTGATGATTGTGAGCAACGCAGCATATTGAATCAATAGGCTCAGGATGACAATGACAAAGGATGTTAATGAATATTGCCGGACATATGGATTTAACCATAATGCAGGCAGACAAGACTTTCGGGAGCACTAGGCTACAGAGGACCTTCGGGAGATTGAATTGCATTCGAAGAATTTTGTGAGACATATGATCAACTGGGGATGAACGAATCCCCGGTAAGTGTGAGGAATTATTCGTAGGGGTATTCAGACGGAAAAGGAGTTGCAAGGCAGTAGGCGCAAAGGATTCTCAGAAAAATCGCAAAGTATTTCAGGATATCTTGTAGTAACAAGAGCAATTGGAAATGAAGGTATGGACGGCAAGTGTATGTAGCTATCCATGGGGATTTATCGGTGGTAGGGAATTACAACGGCGAAGGGCACAAGGGTCTTGGGAAAAACATCGGAGAGGATCTTCGAAATCTTCTGGTGCACCAAGCGATCATCTAGAATGAAGGGCTCTCCGAGAGGAAATGGTTACGAGAACCTAATGTTAGAGTGAATAAAATCATTTAACCGGAATAGAAGAGAGTTTAGAATCCCAGAGTATAGGCTAGGATTAAAAGATCCTAATACCACCCAATTGGCCACGTGGGCCCGTAAGCCACACAGCCAAGTTAGTAAAAGTTTTTGTAGTCACTAGACTCGACTTCGGCCAAAGAGTTGGAAAGGGGCTACCTACAGGCAGTCGGCTCTGATACCAACTTGTGACGCCCTCGATTCAATCGTACACTAATCATACACGCAAATGTGTATGATCAAGATCAAGGACTCACGGGAAGATATCACAACACAACTCTAGACACAAATTAAAATAATACAAGCTTTATATTACAAGCCAGGGGCCTCAAGGGCTCGAATACATAAGCTCGAATACACAACAGTCAGCGGAAGCAACAATATCTGAGTACAGACATAAGTTAGACAAGTTTGCCTTAAGAAGGCTAGCACAAAAGCAACATCGATCGAAAAGGCAAGGCCTCCTGCCTGGGAGCCTCCTAACTACTCCTGGTCGTCGGCGGACTCCACGTAGTAGTAGCCACCCTCAGTGTAGTAGCAGTCGTTGTAGAAGGTGGCATCTGGATCCTGGGCTCCACCATCTAGTTGGAGCATCCAGGAAGAATGGAAAGAGGTGGAAAAAGGGGGACCAAAGCAACCATGAGTACTCATCCAAAGTACTCGCAAGCAAGGATCTACACTACATATGCATCGATGTCAATGAAACGGGTAGTATATGTGGACTGAACTGCAGAATACCAGAAGAGAAAGGGAAAGCCTAGCCTATCGAAGACTAGCATCTTCAAGCAGCT
Source organism: Triticum aestivum (assembly GCF_018294505.1). NCBI lineage: Eukaryota > Viridiplantae > Streptophyta > Magnoliopsida > Poales > Poaceae > Triticum > Triticum aestivum. The sequence continues at coordinate 172,501,782 of NC_057814.1, forward strand.
CTAGCATCTTGCAGCATCAGAAGAGACATAAGAGTAGCATAAAGTAAAGTAGTAGTAGTGTTATCAACCTCGGCCATAGATCCTTTCTCGAGACCCTGCGAGAAAGCAATCCCAGAGTCATACTATCCAGTTATCACCTCAAGTATCCAGTTCTAGTTGTATCGATCGGGATACAACTCCAAGTGTCCATTACCGTAGGACAGGCTATCGACAGATGGTTTCTTCCCTGCAGGGGTGCACCAACTTACCCACCACGCTCGATTAACTCCGGCCGGACACACTTTCCTAGCTCATGCCCGGCCTCGGCCAAATAATACACCGCAACCCGACCTAGGCTTAATAGAGAGGTCAGCACGCCGTACTAAACCTATGCCCCCAGGGGTCTTGGGCCATCGCCCCGGGAACTCCTGCACATTGCGAGGGCGACCGGTGAGCAGACCTAGCTACCTCGTTAAAAAAGGCAGGTGCTTACCAGTCCAAGCCGGCGCGCGCCGCTCAGTCGCTGACGTCTAATAAGCTTCGGCTGATGCATACGATGCAGAACGCCCATCCTATGCCCACGTGATGGTTAGTGCTATCAGGCCAGAGGCCCCTCGGATCAAATATCCAAATCGTAATGGATTAGGAATGCGCGGTAACAAGCAGAGACTCACGAAAGATGTGACCCTGTTGCCCCGTCTCGAGGACTTGCGGCAAGGGCTAGGAATGCCCGGCCACGCCTCGTAATTATCTCGCGGGCACCCTCCAGGTCAACCCGTCTCCACATCACTCGCGGGTACCCCTCAGGGTCGACCCGCCTTTCCAAGTAACAGTTGTAAAGTTCAAGTATCCGTGTGTCCCAACATCAACGGGAAAACCCGAGGAAGCACCCCCGATGAATTCCACTCGATGTAATCATCAAGTTTAATGTAAGAGGATCCACCCTCGAGGTTCACACTTGATGGGTTGCACGGCAGAGTGGTATCGGAAGTGGTTAAGTTGGAAATCACCCTCGATGACCACGACCGAATAGCTACACTACAGAGATCTCATCAGGAGTGATGTATGAGGTTCCACCCTCGGCACTCGATGGTAACTCTACGGAGTCGAGCAACAAAAGGGGCGTGAAGTGATGTGAGGTGTCGGGCTCTGGTCTTCGATCCCGTTGAACGGGTCTTCGATGATGAAGCAGGGGCAACAAGGACAAGGTGGGGGTCACTGATGGATCACTAACCAGCCTATACTAAGCAGTTTTGGATAAGCAGTTAAGGTACAATGAGCAGGTTACAAAAGCAGGCTATGCATCAGAATAGGAGCAAACAATAACAATAGCAAAATCTAATGCAAGCATGAGAGAATGGAATAGGCGATATCGGAATTATCAAAGGGGGGCTTGCCTGGAAGCTCTGCTGAAAAGGAAGAAGGGTCGTCGTCGACGTAGTCGATCACAGAGGCAGCATCGGTCTCGGGGTCTACCGGAGAGAAGATGGGGAAGAAACAATAAATATAAAGCAAACATAGCATCACAACGCATAACATGGCAATATGATGTGCGGGGTGTGACCTAACGTATGGCTACATGATATAGGTGAAGGGGGAATTCAACCAGGAATGTTTTACCGGTTCCGGACCTGTGTCAGACAAATGACCGGAGGGGGAATATTCCATGTTCATATAGTTAGAGGCATGTGACAGATATGTTAGTAGCGTATTCGGGTTCGCCTCGTTTTTCTGAGCAACTTTCATGTAGAAAACATTGTCATCTGAGCTGCAGTTTATTTACTACAAATTTCTAAAGATTTTAGCATTTCCAGAAATTATTTAAATTAACAGAAATTGAATTATGACATCAGCAGAGTGTCAGCATGACATCAGCAGGTCAACAGACTAGCTTACTGGTCAAACTGACCAGTGGGTCCCACATGTCAGCGACTGTGGCACTAACAGTGGATTAAAATGACTAACAGTACTAGTTAGAGGTGTGGACCCCATTAGTCAGTGACTATTTAGTTTAACTAATTATTTTTATTTATAAAAAGTTTAATTAGACAAATTAACAAAGGGGGCCCACATGTCATGCAAAGTAACTGCATTGACCAGAGTCAACGTGGTCAACTGGGGCGCCGGAGGCCCCTGGTAGCCTCACTAGGGTGGCCCCCATAGGGCCACGTCGGCGCCAGGTCAGCACGGCAGCCGGAGTAACGCCGGCGAGCCTACCCGCGGCGGTGCGTTGCCGGAGTTGGCCGAAAACGCGTACGGGGCACGGAAAGAGGTGCGGCTAGGCGCATTCGAACAGCCACTCGACCGCGCGTCGAGTGGTTGTGGTGGCATCGCCGGACCTAGCGCGTGCAAGGACGGCCAGATAGATGAGGGAGGAAGAGAGGCTCACCGAGTGGCTCACACGATGGCCCGTGGTGGTTTAGGAGCAGCAGAGACGTCGCCGGAGCCGGGGATGAGCGGCGGCAACCGGAGATGTGGACGAAGGGGAACCGGAGCAGCAGTGCCTCCGAGCTCCAGCTGTGGCCACCGGTCGACGAGGAAGACAATGGCGGAGACGACGAACGTGTTGGCGAGGCGCGGGGACGACGAACGGCGGCGAATTGGCGCCGGAGACGAAGACGGTCGCAGGAGGAAGAGGGGGTCGTCGGGCTCGCGGTGGTGGCTCCCGTCTCGCTCCGGTGGGTGCAGAGGGAGTAGCCAAGGACGGCGCATCGTTGTGGCACGGCGAGGCGGCGGAGAGGTGACGGTGGCCGTGGTGACGATGGAGGACGGCGGCGGGTGCGCTCGGGAATTAGGGAGAAATAGCGAGCGCGAGCGAGGGAGAGAGGGGAGTGGATCTGGGAGAGGCGAGTGGGAGAGGTGGCAGGGGGAGGCCGAGGCGTCGCCCATATCCCTTCGGGGCGGCGCCGGCGAGGTGGGTTCGGCGGGGACGCGCCCCTGTTCGGGCGCGGTCGGTAGAGCAGTGCGCGGGGAGAGAACACGACAAGGACGGGGGAGTGGGCCGACTCCAGTGGGCCGCGGCCCAAGTGGGGCAGGGGATTTCTCTCTCTCCCCTCTACTTTTCCTTTTCTTTTACTGACATTTAAAACAACCACTATTTGCAATTAAATAAGCCATCAAATGACTTTGTAAAATTATGGAGCTTGGGCATTTAATTATATTGCAGTCTTTTGTACCGACACGAAAAGTTTGGGAGACATAGGAGTTCATTTGAATTTTTCATAATTGGAAAAGTGATTAAATGGGTTGAATTGGTATTGTTTTAATTGCTATAGTCCATTTAGCATTGTGGTGATGTAGTTTTCCTTAACAATTATTTGTTATGGATTAGTTGCTAAATGATGGACTATTTTGCAACCATATCAGTGAAACTTTAAATTTCACCTGCAAATTAAATTTGAATTTGAATTTGATTTTCAAACAAGCGGAAACTTGCTTAGTAATCACGAAGACATGGCCACCATCAGGGGGAGATTACTGTAGCAAGATTCTCGGGGCGTTACACCTCTGGTCCTTGGCCTCCATGGTGATGATGGCCCCCTCCGGGATCCTCCTCCATGGCCTCCGGTGATGATGGCCCCATCCGATAAGGTGTCGGAGAGGGTCTAGATTGATTTTTTGTGGATACAGAGGCTTGCGGCGGCGGAACTCCCGATCTAGGTTTATTTTTGGCGGTTTCGGTATTTATAGGAATTTTTGGCACCGGTCTCATGTCAAGGGGGTCCACGAGGCAGCGACAAGCACTACTAGGAAAAGGGCTATAGATGGAATGGCCACTAATGGCGCACCAGACATGTGGTGCGCCACTACTATATAGCAGTGGCGCACCACGGTCTGGTGCGCCATTAGTGTGGAAGACACTAATGGCGCACCAGACGCAAGGTGCACCATTAGTAACAATTTTTTTTTCCAAACATACTAATGGCGCACCAGGGCACAGTGCGCCATTACTAGTTCTAACTAGTAATGGCGCACCAGCCTCATAGTGCGCCACTACTATATTTTTATTTTTTTTTTTGCGAAACTACTAATGGCGCACCAGGGAACAGTGCGCCATTACTAGTTTAAACTAGTAATGGCGCACTGTTCCCTGGTGCGCCATTAGTGTTATTTTTTTTGCAAAACTACTAATGGCGCACCACCAGCAGGTGCGCCATTAGTAACCAGGGTTACTAATGGCGCATTTGTTGGTGGTGCGCCATTAGTAACCTGGGACGAGCTAGATATTTTGGACAGCCACACCTACCCAGTCACTTTCCCCACTTCATTCTCTCCACCTCCTCCTCCAAGCTTGTCTCGGCTGCCTCCTCCTCCTCACCTCATTTGCACCATAAATTCATCCAAATTAAGTGGTTAAATTACCTTTTTTTGATAGGTAAGTAAGGGGGAAGCTATCTTTATGTTGTTCTCCCTCCAACAACGTGCACATGCACTTTTTATGGCCTAGCTAGATCTATGTATGTTTGTGGTGTTGCATATGTTTGTGGTGTTGCATCTATGTTTGTGTTTCCAGGTACCGGTATTTGAAATGCGATAGTTGCCAATATTTTGCCGGAATGTTGATTCATTTCCGTTTCGGCGAGAATTTTGGCACTATGCATTCTTTTTGGTCCTATTTTTAGGGAAAGTCATGCCAAATTTTTTCTTGGTTCTAAAATATCGTTTTGCTCTACCCCGCAGGCGACCATGGTCCGCACGATGACCGAAGGCATCGTGAATAGGTTTTTGAGCTCCGCGAAGGCCGAGATGCTTGAAAAGAACGAGACGGAGATAAGATGTCCGTGTCGAAGATGCAAGCTGAAGAGCCTTATTGCGGACCCGGATTCCGGGCAGGTGCGGGACCACCTGCTCTTGCGTGGTTTCATGGATGGTTATCGGTGGCAAGGTGATGAAGATGACTATGAAGTCGTCCATGGGGGCCGGGCAAGAAATGAGGAAGGGCAGCAAGACAACCACCGCGTCTCGGGCGGGCGAGAAGACGAAGAATCTCCAGGACATGATCACGACGGTGATGCTGTACACAGTCATCATGTAGAAGATGCCGGACATGATGATGAGGAAGATGCGGGAGCAGACGAAGGGCATGATCATGAAGATGAAGATGCCGGCGGAGCAGACGACGATGGACCATCGATGGGCTGGGTGCAGGACCCTCATATTCAAGAGCTGCTTCTCAAGCAGACGGATAACGCAAGAGCTGCCGCCCGAGAGAAAGCCAAGCTGGATCAACTGGAGATAGACGCGGTTACTCCATTGTATGAAGGATGCAGGCCCGAGGATACCCGCCTGAAAGTAACGCTCATGGCTCTGGAGATGAAGGTAAAACACAAAATGACCGACGCATGCTTCGACGAGAACATGTCATTCTGGCACGAACGTCTTCCCAAGGGGAACAAGTGCCCGACCAGTTTCGAGGAGGCGAAGAAAATCGTGTGTCCTCTGGATTTACCGCACGTGAAATACCATGTGTGCATGAACAATTGCATCATTTATCGGGACGAGCACGCGGAGTCTACCATATGTCCGGTGTGCGGCGTCACTCGATACAAGAAGAGGAAGAAAGCTCCTCGAAAAGTGGTGTGGTACTTTCCGATCACTCCTCGTCTGCAGCGGTATTTCGCGGACCCTAAGGTAGCAAAGCTCCTGCGTTGGCACGCGGATAGGGAGGAGAAGAAGCGAGAAGATGACGCAAATGATCCGGAGATAAATAAAAAAGACAAGATGCTGAGTCACCCTAAGGATGGGAGCCAGTGGCAAGCGTTGAACTTCGAACACCGAGAATTTGGGAAGGATCCAAGGAACATCGTGCTGGGCGCGAGCACCGATGGAGTCAATCCGTTTGGTAGCCAGAGAAGCACACATAGCACCTGGCCTGTGTTTGTGTGGATGTACAACCTTCCCCCCTGGTTGTGCATGAAGAGGAAGTACATTCACATGAGTATGCTAATTGAAGGGCCGAAACAACCAGGGAACGACATCAATCTGTATCTGGGGCTGCTGAAAGAGGAGCTAGACACGCTGTGGAAAACGCCAGCCAATACGTGGGACGCCGCAGAGAAAGAATATTTCCCTATGAGAGCCGCACTGCTCACGACGGTGCACGACTATCTCGGTTACGGATATCTCGCGGGGCAGGTGGTCCACGGATTTTCTGGATGCGTCAGGTGCATGGATGACACAACGTATCGCCAGCTAGATAGAGATCCCGGGTCTTCGAAAACCGTGTTCATGGGACATCGAAGGTGGCTTCGCGACGATGACCCGTGGAGGAAACGCAAGGATCTGTTCGATGGTGAAACCGAACCCCGAAGACGCCCGCGTACGAGGAGCGGCGAGGAAATAGACGAGCTGTTGAAAAATTGGAAAGATTGCCCACTGCCGGGAAAGAAGCAAAAGGCGCCAGAGCCGGGAAAGAAGCGAAAGGCGCCAGAGCCGCTGCTGAAGGTATGGAAAACGAGGTCTGTTTTCTGGGACTTGCCGTACTGGAAGATCCACCGTGTGCCTCACAGCCTTGATGTCATGCATATCACAAAGAACGTGTGCGAGAGTCTGCTTGGTACCCTGCTCAACATGCCAGAGAGGACCAAAGATGGGCCGAAAGCAAGGGCAGACTTGAAATCAATGGGCATCAGGGAGGAGCTTCACGCTAATGATGATGATGATGATGAGGCGAAGCAGGACACGGAAAGTCGTCGCAAAGGCAAAAAGGCCAAGAAGACCGGAAATGACTTCCCTCCCGCGTGCTTCACTCTAAGTCAGGAGGAGATCGATCAATTTTTCACCTGCCTCGTAGGAGTAAAACTTCCTTACGGTTACGCGGGGAAGATAAGCAGATACCTAGACTCAGCGAAGCAGAAGTTCAGCGGGATGAAGTCTCACGACTGTCACGTGCTGATGACGCAGATACTTCCAGTTGCAATCCGTGGGATCATGGACGCGCACGTCCGTGAAACGCTATTTGGCCTATGCAACTTTTTCGACGTCATCTCTCGGAAGTCGGTTGGCGTGAGGCAACTCAGAAGGCTACAGGAAGAGATCGTGGTGATACTATGCGAGCTTGAGATGTACTTCCCGCCCGCATTCTTCGACGTTATGGTGCATCTGCTGGTCCATATCGTGGAGGATATCATCCAACTCGGGCCGACGTTCCTGCACAGCATGATGCCGTTCGAAAGGATGAATGGTGTCATCAAAGGATACGTTCGCAACATGTCACGTCCAGAGGGAAGCATAGCCAGGGGCTTTCTGACCGAAGAGTGCATCTCCTACTGCACGAATTATCTAGGCATCGAGAACCCCGTTGGTCTGCCCGTCAACAGGCACCTCGGCAGGCTCGCTGGATGGGGTCACCGTGAGGGTCGCCGCGAAATGCATGTCGACTTCGATGGTCGACTCGCCGACTTTGAAAGAGCAAACCTAGTCGCGCTACAACACATAGACGTGGTCGATCCTTGGGTGGTAGAGCACAAAACCTTTATTGAGAAGACGTACAATGACCGAGGCCAACAGAGGACGGACGGAGATATAATCAAAGAGCACAACTCATGTTTCACGCGTTGGTTCAAGCAGAAGCTTCTGTCGTACCCTTTACATGAGGATTCTTCCGCGGAAGAACAACTCATATTCGCCTTGTCACAGGGCGCCGAGCACAACCTGATGACGTATGAGGCGTACGATATCAACGGCTACACATTCTACACCGAGGACAAGGACATGAAGAGCGATGGTTATCAGAACTCCGGGGTAACGATGGAATCCTACACCGGTAACGACAAGGACAGATACTACGGAAGGATCGAGGAGATCTGGGAGCTGAGCTACGCTGGAGAGAAGGTCCCGATGTTCCGTGTCAGATGGGCCAAGAGCGTCATAAAAGAAGACCGGTATTTCACCACCATGGTTATACCCGAAGCCAAATCCAAGACCGCAGGCGCGAACGTCACCGCGAAAAATGAGCCATGGGTACTGGCTTCCCAAGTGGACCAATGCTTCTTCATTACCGACCCGTCAAAGCCCAGTCGTGTTGTCGTGAGGAGAGGCAAAAGGAAGATCATCGGAATGGATGGAGTCGCCAATGAGCAAGACTTCGACAAGTACGGCGACCCGAAGATGGAACATGACGACGACGATGAAGTATCAGCATACACCACAAGAAGAAGCAGGACCACCCTACCTAAAGGACGTCCGTTCAAGAGAAGAACTCCATTTACGAAAAATAAGGGCAAGAAGATTGTGAACAGATAGCTAGCTAAGATCGATTGTATTTAAATTGTAGCCTTCATTTCTCGATTGTATTTCATGGGCACTTTTTGAACTCATGAATATTTTTAAATTTCATGGACACTCGATCTCGATCCCCCTCCATCTCGATCGCTATCCCACCTCGCCAGATCCGGTCCCCCTCGCCGCCGAGCACCCCCCGCACCCTCCCCGGCCCGCTCCACCGTCACAAATGAATGCAACTAAAATTGCAAAAAAACAAATTTGATTATATTTTCAAATAATAAATTTGATGATTTTTTTCATATTCATAAATATTTTCAAATAACAAATTTGATTATATTTTAAAAAAAATTATTACTGTTTTTATAAAAAATTATTACTGTTTCATATTCATATTCATTTTCTAAAAAATTATTAGATGCAACAAAAATAATAATAATAAAAAGATTACTAATGGCGCACCTCTGGCTGGTGCGCCATTGCTATATAAAAAAAGTTTACTAATGGTCGCACCGATCGTGGGTGCGCCATTGCTATATAAAAAAACATTCTAATGGCGCACCGCTTCTGGGTGCGCCATTAGTAAGTTTCCCCCCTATAGCTAATTCCTCCCTCTCCCTCGCCAGTTCCCCTTCGTCCCTCTCCCTCGCGCCAGTTCCTCTCCGTCCGCTCCCAATCCGCGCCCCTGCCGCCTCCCTCTCCCCATCCTCCCCTTCCTCCCCTCCGACCCCACCCCACTCTCGCCGGAGCAGCGCCGCAGGGCCGACACCAACCTCGCCCTCGCCCGCGCGCGCCGCAACCTCCGCCTCGCCGAGTCCGGAGCTGCTCGTGGAGGAGACGTGGCTGGAGGCGCTCTCCGGGGAGGTGCCCGTCTACCCGCCGCCCTCGAGCGCCAGTTCGTCGCCCTCGAGCGCCTGCACGCCAAGGTGCCCGTCTACCCGCCGCCCCACCTCGTCTTCCACGCGCTCCACTATGCTGTTAGGGTTAAGATTTTTTTAGTCCCCGCCCCCGACTCTGCTGCTGAAATTACCGTTGAAATCGAGGTAAAATCACTGTTGAACTGGGTGTAAAATCACTACTGTTGAAATTCAAATTTAAACTTGAAAATGAAAATTGAATTGGAGAATTAAATCACTGTTTTTTAGTCCCCATTTCTGAACCTATGCTAACCTTGCAAGCAGCATAACAGGCAATGTACTCCAAAATACTATAAGAACTGGAGTAAAAGATGACTGCATCTCACAGAATATAAGAAATGGGGACTCTTGGCTAAGTATGGCAATGCCACAGAGTATAAGAAGTACTCCTGCATCTTACACAATGATAGGTCTAATTTATGCTACTCAACGAAAGAAGAAGAAAAATGCACTGGACATACACTGAAGAAAAATGCACTGTATCATCGGGTAATTGTCCATGGTTTATACCTGAAAATAAGTTTATCTCACGGCATGAATGTAAGTATCTGTTCCGCATTCATGGGCTATCTACCCAAGGTAAACCTAGAAAATGAGTTATATCCAGGACAAGCCACTGTCAATTAACACTCTATACACTGCCAACTGTATTTAGTTAACATTACACTGCCACTGCTATTCAGCACAAACGTTTGATCATCTCACTCTACTTACTGTCAATTGACACTGTATAACTGTCAGCTCCATTCACTAGCAGCAGCCAGCACTTCTGAATCTAATCTTTCTTGGGCAAGCTCGGCTACTTGTTGTTAGTCATTCACTAAAAGATCCTCAACAGACTGCATGCATCTAGTATTAAATTTCTTGGACGGATCATCTCTTTTAGCAAAGGACTGTAATAATTAACTAACTGAAAATTTGACATTCTGGACTATGCTTGGCTCTGGTTTTGTGAAATCTCATCTCTTTTCTACTGCCATGACTAGTCATGAATTTTATTTTACTTTCCCCACTTTATAACATTCAGAAATTGTTTACTAGCTCAAGCTTCTCCTTTGCACTTTATCACTTCAATCTGCTGCTACCTCAAGCTTCTCGTTTACACTTGTGCCAAGTAACATTTTTTCCTTGTATAATTATATGGTGGTTGACTGAGCTGCTACTTTTTCCTTGTAGAAGATCGCAGGTCGAGTGGGAGGGATCCAGTTGCGACGACACCGAATCACCAGCAAGGCAGCTGCCTAGAATAATAGGTTGACTCACCTATATATACTACTATCTTGCATCTCTCTCTTGTTTCTTCTTCTACTACAATACAAAGAGAGTCATTTCAGTTACTTGTCTTAGTGTGTGGTGTGGCTGTTTATTGTTCAACACCAGCAGCTAGCTCTATTTAGGTCCAGTAGAAACGACATGGCTCTCCAATTTTTAAGTAATCTTGCATATGTTAGAAACTACATATATGGTCTCCGGTTTTCTTACCTCTGCTCTGAAACACCAATGCATCAACAAAAGAAGATGGTATTTTTGTTACGCTTTCAGTTCGTGTCAGCAGGGAGATATAATGTTTTAAAATCTTTCTGGTTATATTGGAGTTAGGTTTTTTGAATATGAGCAGCAGTGACTTGGATATACCTTATGGAGTTGTAACAGTTCCTCTTGGTGCTTAGGTGCATTTTCTTTGTGTAACTTGGTTTAAAAATGTGATTTGGTCTTTTGTGGCATTTGGATGCCTAAATCCCATTTTCTTAATCATATTGCTTGGAAACTTTTGGTTATCTCCTCTCAGTGATGAAATAATTTATATGTACTGCACTTTTTTCATAATTAGGTAATAACGTTGGTTACAGTTTTGGTAGTTCAAACGGGATGTATCTCATTTTGTAGACAGATTATTTTCTGGAATATCATATATTCAAATTTGTAATGAATGATGGCTTCTACCTGAATTAGTAGACTCTGTGGTGTTAGTTTGTTCTAAATACAGTAAGATAATTTTAACAACTGTAGAACATGTTGAGACTAGCAACTTTTTTGTGACATCAACCAACAGTCCTGTCACTGGGTTATCCTATTTTATATTTTTAATTACTAACTTAAGTTTGAGTAAACAGTGGCAGTGAAGTCCTCATAATAATCAGGCGGATGTTAACTTTCTGATGTCCCCAGAAGTTAACTAAGATTGTGGTGCTAGTAGAGGCACATTGTGGCCTTTCATCCATATGAAGTAGAGGCACATTGTGGTGCTAGTTTGCTGGGTTTTGTCTCCGACCATCGTGTCGTGATGATTTTGCAGGTACCCCGAGAGGCCCTTGAGTTTGCCGGAATGTCGATTAACTTCCGTTCCGGCAAATTCGGGTACTCCATATGTCCTATTTTCAGCAAAGGTCATGCTGAAATTTTCCGTGAATTTTAGCATGACTTTGCTAAAAATAGGACATATGGGGTACTTGCGACTAATGCATGGGCCGGGGTATCTTAGTACTTAATTAAGTAGGATCAATTGCCCCTTTATTCTTGCTGCATTAAACCATAGGTGGCAATAGAGCCAAGTGATTAGGCCCAAATGATGAAAGCTTAGGCTTTTAGGGTGCCTTGGCGTCGACAAACCCTAAATGATAAAAGCTTAGCTTTTAGGATGCCTCTCGGTGTCGACAAACCCTAAATGATGAGACCATGATCTTGTTCCTTGACAATAACCAACTTTTTGACCAAACTTTTTTCCTATTTAGAGCGAAACATGGCCCACAACGATGAGGCCGGCGGTTCGGGCGGCAAGCAATTCTGGGAGCTGTCCCAGGAGCTGGAGGAAGAACCTCACCGCTATCGGGACGATGCCGCGGAAGACACCGATCCTGACTACACAACCCCTAGTGGGGTCGGGGATGACACCACTGATGGTGCCGCCGAGGATGCCACCACTGATGATGGCGGCGCACGCACAGATGGCAGCCAACCGAAGAGGCAACGGAAGGACCGGCGCCCGAACGTGCTCGGCACCGTCAAGGAGGAATTTACTGAAGTGAACTCCGACGGGCATCCAACGGCGCCCAAACAAGTAGTCAAGGGGTACTCGGTTCAGCTCGGGTGCATTCTCCGGAGCACCGTCTCGATCAACACCGAGAACCTAAGGCATAAGGACCGAGGGAATTTGCGCAGCCTCCTCTTCACGAAGCTGCACGAACGATACAAGTTCCCCGCTGAGTTTGCAAACACACGCCTCTCAGGGAATAAAGTGAACAGTGCCGCCCTCACGAGGATGAGCACGGCCCTGTCTACATGGAGAAGCACGGTGAAGGCAATGATTGAAAAAGGTGATAGTTATGAGAAGATCAAGGCGAAATATCCTTTGATGAGCGAAGATGACTACAAGGAGTTCAAGATCAAGTGCGAGAGCAGCGCAACCTCCGAATCAAGTCAGTGGGGGAAAGAAATGCGGGAGTTGAACTTAGGGGTCCACCAACTCGGTCCCGGCGGTTACAGAGTGGCGGAGCCTATATGGGACAAGGAGGACGCGGAGCGTGCCGAGCAAGGCCTACCGCCCCGCTTCGAGAAATTACGTGACAAGCAGACCAGGAACTTTGTCAGGGCCCGGTACAAGGAGGACCCGGTAACAAAGGAGCTTACCACGGATCCGAAGACCAGGGCGCTTGAGCTTGTTCTGGTAAGGAATACACCCCCGCGTAATTAGCTCCATATGGTTGCATTCTAATTAATGAAGCCAAATTTCTAAATGGTTCACATTCCTTCCGCAGGAGGCTGAAAGCAGTAGCGCGGGGTCGTCTCAGAGCTCCCCTTTTGACACCCCTTTAAATAGGGCGTTGAACGTAATGAAAAACAAGGATAAGCTCAGTAAGCCGTCGTCAGCTGGTCGTGTGGCCGGCAAAGGCTTGTCCACAAAATGGTCGTCATACTATACCGCTGGTGGGCGAAAGGAGAAAAAGACCAGCTCGGAAAGCCAGTCGCGCGAGGTTCAAGAACTCAAGGCACAAGTGGCGCGGATTCCGGAGATTGTCCAAGAGCAAGTGCAACAACAACTGGGAACGACGCTCACCGCCATAGTGCCTACCTTGATTCAGGGGCTGACGACGTGGATTGCGGGCGGCCAACAGGGGCCTCCCCCGGTTCCCAGCTTCACGGCCAGCAACTCGCACAACGCGCAGGCGGCGCCATTGGTGTCTCCGGCGGAGGCGGTATTCGTGTCTCCGGCGCCGGCACGGGCATTGGAGCTTAATGCACCCGGGTGTACGCCGGCCGGCACCTCGCCAGCAAGCGGCCCCTCCGTCAGTTGCACGCCCGCCGTTGGCGGTGCCTCGACATTAGCCGAGCTCGACGGCATCACGGTAACTAAGCCTCTCGGCCGATGACTTCATCTCCTTGCCTTTGACTGGGCATCCCTGACGCCCTACATGTTTTCGCAGGGCGCCGCCGACGTTCCTTGCACTCTCCTGCACTTCGTGGGCGGCGAGTTGGTCGATGTCGCCAAGGGCAGAATCGTTCAACCGGGCAACCGCGTGTTCCACGGTAATCCGATGCCACCCAGCTTGTATAGGGTTGAACTGGTTCGGGTGCTGCCAGGCTGCGACGAGTTGTTACCTCCGATTCGACCCGCTGGGGCCGACGAAGATGATGTGATGACCCTCAGCGCCTGCGTAAGCTGGCCCCTGCTTTGGCCGAAGAGCCAGATTCGTTTGGGGGCGGGGGACACCACCCCACAGACAAGACCGCCAGTCGTGCCAGCGCCAAGCCATGGCAAGAACGCCGCAACGCTACCGGACATGCCGGACATCCCTATGGCACAGGATCCGGACATGCATATGGCACAGGATCCGGACGACGACGACAACGACGGCGGTACATTTTCCAACGTCGATAAGTACTTTGCCGAACATGGGTACGGTGACGAGTTCTGCGGGCCTCCTTCTCAAGAACCCAACCCTGAAAAAGACGACCGCGATCTAGCTGGTACGGCGGAGAAACCCAATTGCAACAGGCGTCGTCTGGCGTTCAGTTCTCAGGAGACGCCTCCAGCTGCCGCCTTCACCGAGCCTCAGATAGCTGAGGTGCGAAATATTATCAGCCCCAACACGCTCAAGAAGGCGGTCTGTGAGCAGAACTCGATCCCATTACAGCAGATCAGGAAGAAGGGACGGAAACGAAAGACTAACAAGGGCGCCAGTGCGAGCCAGCCGGCACCGAGTACGATCCGTGCTCAGGACGGGCCACCTTCACCTAAGGATATCTCGAGGAGGGTGCATGTGGCGGGTAGGGCGATGCTACCGACAAATATGCTCAATGCTGCAACCGGTGCTATGCGGAGTCTGCATGACAGTGTTCTTTCTTTGGAGAAGCAGCGTCTCAGAGAGAATGATGTGGCATACCCGGTTTTCGTGGCCAAGGTGCCAGAGGGCAAGGGCTTTGTGGATAGCGCCGTCGGGGGTACGATCGTCCTGCGGTTTGATGACATCTTTGCTATGCTTAACCTTCATCCGCTGCACTACACCTTCGTTCGGCTATTTTCGCTGAGTATGCAGATGCGGATCATTAGAGACAAGACCCCGGACATTGTGATAGTCGACCCCTTCTACATGCGTGCCAAGATCTTGGGCAGCGCTGGGGACCGGCAAGTCGCGAGTTCACACCTCGAAGGCGTCATTCTGGCAAACCCAGATAAGGATAACTTCCTCGTGCCTTACTTTCCCGAGTAAGTCATCTCCTAACCGCCCCGTAACATATGATTTCTTAGATTTCGATCGTTCTTTTTTTCTAACATTCCGTGTTCTGTGCAGTGACACACATTGCACACTCATCCTCTTAAGCCCGAAATATTCCATGGCCACGTATTTCGACCCGGACCGTGACTCCAAGATAGACTACACAAATATCAAGAAAGTTCTTGATGATGCTCTCCCCGGCTACGCCGCATCTGGAGGCACCTTTAAGAGGCCAGCTCGTAGGTACGGCAGGCACGTGTTCACCCACAATACGACGTTCCCCTGCGTCAAGCAGCCGCCTGGCGGTCAGAAGGATGCCTACTACGCCCTCCATCACATGCGGGCGATCGTACGGGACCATAATCACCTTCTGCTACCAAATAATCTCAAAGATTGGGCCGCAAGCTTGGCGGCAATCCAGGACGCGGACATCCGACAAGAATTCTTTCGCATCCAGTCGGAGTTTGCAGAAATCATCCATCAAGATGTCCTTCGTACCTCGGGGCAGTTCTACCTCAAATTTCAACCGTCCAACAGTGAGATAGACACAACGCTACAAATGCAGGCTGACAACGCCCGCGACTTCATGACCATCACGACAGACGGCGGCTTCATCCACGCTCCGGTCCCATGAGTCGAGTCGAAAGTAGTGATGCTATGTGTAGTTCTGAAACATTGATTAGCTCATGTTGTAATTAAACTTTAATGAACTTGTATGTCTCTTTGGTTTGGACAGTCGTTCAACTTAGATGTAATCGATGCTATTTATTAGTAGGACCATGAATCGTGCTATTAATGTCTTGCTTTTCTCTTCCGATCCTTTTGTTACATACTTATATATTGCTTATGTATTGTCTGTTGTTTGGCTAGTGCATAGAGATGCCGTCGTATGTCGTGTACAAGGGTAAGGTTCCCGGAGTCTACGACGACTGGGAGGAGTGTCGGAGACAGGTTCACCGTTTCAGCGGTAACAGTTACAAAGGGTACACCACTAGGGCGGAGGCGGAATCTAGATACGCGCGCTATCTAGCGGGAGAGGGGAGGGAGCGTTGGAGGAACCAGATGAAGACCAGTTTCATCGCGATGATGCTCATCATGATGACCGCAGATCTCTTCTATGTGATGGTAGTTTAGATGATCGATATCGACTTGTAATGTGAAGACAAACTCGCTACTCGCGGTCTCGAGACTTGTAATGTTCTATCTTTGTTCGGTCTTTTGAATTCGGAGACTAATATGATGAATTGTATTCGAAGACTAATCTTCTATTGTATTCGATGAATCTGCTGTTGTTGTGTGGTGCTGTTTATATTCTGTCCAATAATATATTTTGTAATCTGTGCAAATGTCAGAAAAGAAAAAAATCCCTAATATACATACTAATGGCGCATCACCCCAACGTGCGCCATTAGTATGCCAAAGGATACTAATGGCGCATCACACAGACGTGCGCCATTAGTATGCCAAAGAATACTAATGGCGCATCACCCCAACGTGCGCCATTAGTATGCCAAAGGATACTAATGGCGCATCACCCCGCAGTGCGCCATTAGTATGGCAAAGCACATGGGTAAATATGGCCCCCTGGGAGGCATACTAATGGCGCACCGTGGCCTATACTAATGGTGCACTGCCTGGTGCGCCATTAGTAAAAAATACTAGTGGCGTGGTACTAGTGGCGCACCAGTAGTGCGGTATTAGTAGGCAAAACTGGTGCGCCACTAGTAGGCCTTTTCCTAGTAGTGAAGGTAGGAGCACCCTCCTGGGGGGTAGGGCGCTCCCCCTACCTTGTCATCGCCTCAGGACTCTTTTGGTCCAACTCTTGTGCTTCAGGGTTCTCTTTTGGTCCATAAAAAATCACCATAAATTTTCAGCCCATTCCGGGAACTTTTATTTCTGCACAAAAAATGACACCACGGTAGTTTTGCTACAGACAGCGTCAGTCTGGGTTAGTTCTAATCAAATCATACCAAAACCATACAAAATTGTTGTAAACATGGCATGAATACTTCATAAATTATAGATACGTTGGAGACGTATCAAAGGACAGGCCAAAACGCTCTCTTATATAGACAAAGCATTCTTGAGGGTACACGGGAATTTCATCTAGTCACTTTCATCATGTTGGTTTGATTTGTGTTTGCTACTTTGATAATTTGATATGTGGGTGGACCGGTGCTTAGGTGTTGTTCTTACTTGAACAAACCTCCTACTTATGATTAACCCCCTCGCAAGCATCCGCAACTATCAGAAAAGTATTAAGATAAAATTTAACCATAGAAAACTTTTGGATCTCAAACTGGTCCCTTATGAAGTAGCGCATAAACTAGGGTTTAAGATTCTGTCACTCTAACAACCCATCATCTAATAACTACTCTGCAATGCCTTCCCTTAGGCCCAAAGATGGTGAAGTCACATGTAGTCGACGTTCACATGACACCACTAAGGGAATCGCAAAATACATATCATCAAAATATTGAACACATATCAAGTTCACATGATTACTTGCAACAAGATTTCTCCCGTGACCTCAAGAAAAAAAGTACTACTCACAAATGATAGTCATGCTCAAGATCAGAGGGGTATTAAATAGCATAATGTATCTAAACATATAATCTTCCACCAAATAAACCATATAGTAATCAACGACAAGATGTAATCAACACTACTAGTCACCCACAAGTACCAGTCTGAGGTTCCGGTACAAAGATTGAACACAAGATATGAACTAGAGTTTGAGAGGAGATGGAGCTGTTGAAGATATTGATGGAGATTGGCCTCCCATAGATGAGAGGGTTGTTGGTGATGACGATGGCTTCGATTTCCCCATCTGGGAGGGAAGTTCTGCCGACAGAATCGCTTCGCTGGAGGGAAAAAGTGCTCCTGCCCAAGTTCCGCCTCGAGACGGAGGCGCTCCTTCCCGAAAGTCCTCTCCTTATTTTTTTCTAGGTAAAAATGACCTATATACTAGAAGATGGGCACCGGAGGTGGCCTGGGCTGAGCACAACCCACCAGGGCACGCCTGGGGGGCCTGGCACGCCCTGGTGTCTTGTGCTCACCAGGTGGCCCCCTCCGGTAGTTATTTGCTCCAGTATTTTTTATATATTCCAAAACAACTCTCCGTAAATTTTAAGCTCATTTGGAGATGTGCAGAATAGGTAACTTTGACATAGCTTTTTCAGGTCCAGAATTCCAGCTGCCGGCATTCTCCCTCTTTGCGTAAACCTGTCATATTATGAGAGAAAAGGCATTAGAATCACTCCACAAAGCATTATTATGCATAAAAACGTTGTAAATAACAGTAGGAAAACACGATGCAAAATGGATGTATCAACTCCCTCAAGCTTAGACCTCGCTTGTCCTCAAGTGAATAATCGATATCGAAAAACATGCCCACATGCTTTCATGCTTATTATGAGAGTGTTGCGATAAAAACAAAATAGGGACATAGAAGCATAATGCTTATTATTATAACAGCAACAAACTTTATCACATAACCTTATCATATAACTTCTCATGAACAAGCAACAATTCATCACGACATCGAAGTAAAAGCATAAACTCTATTGAAAACCAACAAAATATGTTCTCAGTCAACTTTGCAACTACAATTCATCATCTTTTCAGGAAAGGGTCTCATACCGGAGCCTTTTGGCAAGTCCACATACTCAAACATCATATAGTCTTCCATGATTGCTAATACTCACCTCATACACATGAGCAAAACGTTTCAACCGGACACATAGAAAGATAGGGGCTTATAGTTTCGCCTCCCAACATATTCACCTCAAGGGTGATGTCAACAATAATAATTCATGCTCACTCATATCCAACTGGATATATGTGCCTAGATCTTGCCTCACCACATGATGCTTGCAAAAGGAGAAAAATAAAAAGGAATAGGGAAGAATACTTTGACTCTTGCATAAAAGTAAATACATAAAACTAAAAAGATAGGCCCTTCGCAGAGGGAAGCAGAGGTTGTCATGCGCTTTTTGGTTTGTATGCTCAATCTCTTAGTGCAAAAGAATGTCACCTTATATTGCCTCTTATAATAGCAACCTTTATTATGCAGTCTGTCGCCTTTATTATTTTGCCATCACAAGTTCGTACAATGCTCAATTTTCACTTACAATAAATAATTCAACACATTTACAAGCTATTTTTATTGCATTATTGCACCGATGAGAACTTACTTGAAGGATCTTACTCAATCCATAGGTAGGTATGGTGGACTCTCAAAACAAGATTTTGGGTTTAAGGGTTTTGGGATGCACAAGTAGTATCTCTACTTAGTGCGGAATTTTTGGCTAGCAAAGATATTAAGCAAGCACCACATGTTAAAAGATCTATGGCAATGTAACTTCTATGTGAATATGAACAAACATAAATAATTACGTTGTCTTCCTTGTCCAACGTCAACAATTTTGACATATAATATTTGATGGGGCTCACAATCATGAAAGATGTCCAAGATAGTGCATTTGCATGTGAATCTTCTCTTCCCTTATTAATTCTTTCATGAATTGCATCATTGACCAATGCTATGTTTGTCAATCTCCAATAAATTTTACCACTTATACTTTTTCATATGTGATGTCATTACTTACCATAAGATTAGCATATGATCATTTTTATTATTTCCTTTTATTTTGATTCAAACATAAAAGTAAAGAAAGCAAAACTCGAACTAAGCTTTATTATATATCTCGCACACGATTACATAGATAGATAGATCACTAAGCAAACACTCGAGAGAAAGATTGAACTAAGCTTTTATTCAACTAATTCAAAAGATAACTAAAGATTGAACTAAAATAGATAAAAGCAAGATAGTGGTGGTGATACGATACTGGGGTACCTCCCCCAAGCTTGGCACAAGCCTAGGGGAGTGCCCATACCGTGTACTCAAATGTCCTTTGGTGGTGATGAAGGAGGGGGTGGTGATGTGGTAGTGTTCTCCAATATGGTCATGAGTAGCTCCCTCAAACCTTGAATCTCTCGAAGGGCTCTATGAAGTAACCCAGTATTTTTCTCCACTTCAGCCATAATATGTTTATTCTCCGGGCCCCAAGAGTTTGTTCCTTCATCACTTTCTCTGGGGCGAGGTATGTCCCAATTGGACGGCACGTGAATACGAGGAGTATTCACGAACCCATTATTATGAATCAAATTATAAAAATTGTTTCAATGTAACCTGTGTAAAGGCCTCCTTGGAGGGAGTTCTTCTTGCACTTCGGGGCTTTCCTAGCTATTTGTTAGTGTCATGACCCGATGGGGAGTAGGACGAGTGGAGATGCCGGCTAGTGTGCCCCTTTCGGAGGCTGGAGGGTGAACTCCAAGTAAGCTCCCCTCACCTTCCTCCATGGAAACATCCTCAATTCCCTCTCCCTCTAGCTCTTCCTGTAGCACCCAAGCATCGGCTTCCACGTTGTTGGAGGAGGGGGAAGACATGATGCCTAGCTTGACAGATCTGACAGAAAACAGGAAGAAACAAGAACAGAAGATTTCTCCGTGATACGGTGGTCAATACGTTCAGGGGGTATATAAATATTTTTTTATCCTGTCAAACAAACAAACAAGAGGAAAACAGACTCGGGAAGGTTCCCGAGGTGGGCACAACCCACCTGGGCGCGCCAGGCAAGGCAGGCGCGCCCTGGTGTCTAGTGCCCTCCTTAGTTGCCTTCTTGGTTGTTTCTTATTTTCCTAATTTTGGTAATATTCCAAAAATGACAAAAAATATTTTTGCGGATTTTTTGGAGTCCGTTTACTTACCGTATCACGTACCTCCTCTTTTTCAGGATTCTGGAGTATTCCGGAAGGTTTCTTTTTATGTGTTTCTCTTGTTTCATGGTTTGTATAATATTGCTTTCAACATTAATAGGCGTACGTGAGATATAATGCTTAATTCTTTGCCCATTGACCACCTTCGGCATTATTAATTTTGATAGCTCCGGAGCGACAAACTTCTTCGATAATATATGGTCCTTCCCATTTGGAAAGAAGTTTTCCTGCAAAGAATCTAAAAGGAGAGTTGTATAAAAGAACATATTCACAAACTTCGAATTCCCACTTTTGGATTCTTTTATCATGCCATTTTTAACATTTTCTTTAAACAGTTTGGCATTTTCATAAGCTTGGGTTCTCCATTCATCTAGTGAGCTAATATCAAATAACCTCTTTTCACCGGCAAGTTTGAAATCATAGTTAAGTTCTTTAATTGCCCAATATGCTTTATGTTCTAACCCAAGAGGCAAATGACAAGCTTTTCCATAAACCATTTTATAGGGAGACATACCCATGGGATTTTTATATGTTGTTCTGTAGGCCCAAAGTGCATCATCCAATTTCTTAGACCAATTCTTTCGGGACCTATTAATAGTTTGTTGTAATATTAGTTTTATTTCTCTATTGCTAAGTTCATCCTGACCACTAGATTGAGGATGATAAGGTGATGCAATTCTACGGTTAACGTCATATTTAGCAAGCATTTTACGGAAAGCACCATGAATAAAGTGTGAACCACCATCAGTCATTAAATATCTAGGGACTCCAAACCTTGGAGAAATAACTTCTTTAAGCATTTTAATGGAAGGGTTGTGATCAACACTACTAGTTGGAATAGCTTCTACCCACTTAGTAACATAATCAACAACAACCAAAATATGTGTATACCCGTTAGAGGAAGGAAACGGTCCCATATAATCAATACCCCAAACATCAAATGGCTCAACAGCAAATGGATAATTCATAGGCATTTCTTAACGCTTACCAATATTACCAATTCTTTGACATTCATCACAAGATAAAACAAACTTACGGGCATCCTTGAAGAGAGTAGGCCAATAAAAACCAGATTGCAATACCTTGTGAGCAGTTCTATCTCCCGCATGATGCCCTCCATAAGCTTTGGAGTGACATTTCCGTAGGATTTTTTTCCTGTTCATGCTCAGGTACAAAACGTCTAATAATACCATCTACTCCTTCTTTATAAAGTTGTGGGCCATCCCAAAAGTAACGTTTTAAATCATAGAAGAATTTTTTCTTTTGTTGGTATGTGAAACTAGGTGGTATGTATTTAGCAATAATGTAATTAGCATAGTCAGCATACCAAAGAGTATTATGAGAAACATATTTTGCAGCTAGTTGTTCATCAGGAAAACTATCATCAATAGGTAGTGGGTCATCAAGATTATTTTCGAACCTAGAAAAGTTATCAGCTACGGGGTTCTTAGCTCCTTTTCTATCGGTAATATGTAAATCAAATTCTTGTAAAAAAGAACCCACCTAATGAGTCTAGGTTTAGCATCTTTCTTTTCCAAAAGACATTTTATGGCAGCATGATTGGTGTGAACAATTACTTTGGAATCAACAATGTAAGATCTGAATTTGTCACAGGCAAACATGACTGCTAAAAATTCTTTTTCAGTAGTAGCATAATTTCTTTGGGCACTGTCTAGAGTTTTACTAGCATAATGGACGATAACAGTTAATTTTTTATCAACTCTTTGTCCTAGAACAACACCAACAGCGTAATCACTGGCATCACACATAATTTCAAAAGGCAAGTTCCAATCAGGTGGTTGAACAATAGGTGCAGAAGTTAAGGCTTTCTTAACTGTTTCAAAGGCTTCTACACAATCATCATTGAAAACAAATGGAACATCCTTTTGTAAAAGATTTGTAAGAGGCCTATAAATTTTAGAGAAGTCTTTAATAAACCTCCTATAGAAACCGGCATGACCAAGAAAACTACGAATACCATTAATACCTTTAGGACATGTCATGCACAGTAATTGCGTTGACCAGAGTCAACATGGTCAACTCGGGCGTCGGGGGCCCTTGGTAGCCTCACTGGGGTGGCCCCGATAGGGCCACATCGGCGCCAGGTCAGCACGGCGGCCGGAGCAACGCCGGCGAGCCTACCCGCGGCGGTGCGTTGCCGGAGTTGGCCGGAAAACGCGTACGGGGCACGGAAAGAGGTGCGGCTAGGCGCGTTCGAATGGCCACTCGACCGCGCGTCGAGTGGTTGTGGTGGCATCGCCGGACCTGGCCGGAAACGTCTCCGGCGACGAGGTCCGGGGCGGAGCGGTACGGTCGATGGCAGAAAAGGTGCTACGGCGCGCTACAGCTCAGGCGAAAGGGCTAGGTGCGTGCTGTGCGATGCGGTGAGGCTAACTGGCATACGCCCGTGACCATTTGGTCACCGGAGACTCGCCGGCGACGAGCTCCGCGGCGCTGCGTTCGGGCGCACGTGGGGAAAGTAGCTAGCGCGTGCGATGATGGCCAGAGAGATGAAGGGGGAAGAGAGGCTCACCGAGTGGCTCACACGATGGCCCATGGTGGTTTAGGAGCAGCAGAGACGTTGCCGGAGCCGGGGATGAGCGGCGGTGACCGGAGATGTGGACAAAGGGGAACCGATGCAGCAGCGCCGCCGAGCTCCAGCTGCGGCCACCAGTCGATGAGGAAGACGATGGCGGAGACGACGAACACGTTGGCGAGGCGCGGGGAGGACCAACGGCGGCGAGTCGGTGCCGGAGACGAAGACGGCCGCAGGAGGAAGAAGGGGTCGTCGGGCTCGCGATGGTAGCTCCCGTCTCGCTCCGGTGGGTGCAGAGGGAGTAGCCAAGGACGGCGCATCGTTGTGGCACCGCGAGGCGGCTAAGAGGTGGCGATGGCCGCGATGACGACGAAGGACGGTGGCGGGCGCGCTCGGGCATTAGGGAGAAAGAGCGAGCGCGAGCGAGGGAGAGAAGGGAGTGGATCTGGGAGAGGCGAGTGGGAGAGGTGGCAGGAGGGAGGCCGAGGCGTCGCCCTTATACCCTCGGGGCGGCGCTGGCGAGGTGGGTTCGGCAGGGACGCGCCCCTGGTCGGGCGCGGTCGGTGGAGCAGTGCGCGGGGAGAGAACACGACAAGGACGGGGGAGCGGGCCGACTCCAGTGGGCCGCAGCCCAAGTGGGGCAGGGGCTTTCTCTCTCTCCCCTCTACTTTTCCTTTTCTTTTACTGACATTTAAAACAACCACTATTTGCAATTAAATAAGCCATCAAATGACTTTGTAAAATTATGGAGCTTGGGCATTTAATTATATTGCAGTCTTTTGTACTGAAACGAAAAGTTTGGGAGACATAGGAGTTCATTTGAATTTTTCATAATAGGAAAAGTGATTAAATGGGCTGAATTGGTATTGTTTTAATTGCTATAGTCCATTTAGCATTGTGGTGATGTAGTTTTCCTTAACAATTATTTGTTATGGATTAGTTGCTAAATGGTGGACTATTTTGCAACCATATCAGTGAAACTTTAAATTTCACCTGCAAATTAAATTTGAATTTGAGTTTGATTTTCAAACAAGCGGAAACCTGCTTAGTAATCACGATGACATGGCCACCATCAGGGGGAGATTACTGTAGCAAGATCCTCGGGGCGTTACACCTCTGGTCCTTGGCCTCCATGGTCATGATGGCCCCCTCCGGGATCCTCCTCCATGGCCTCCGGTGATGATGGCCCCATACGGCAAGGTGCCGGAGAGGGTCTAGCTTTATTTTTTGTGGATACAGAGGCTTGCGGCGGTGGAACTCCCGATCTAGGTTTATTTTTGGTGGTTTCGGTATTTATAGGAATTTTTGGCGCCGGTCTCACGTCAAGGGGGTCCACGAGGCAGCGACAAGGTAGGAGCACACTCCTGGGGGGTAGGGCACTCCGCCCTACCTTTTCATCGCCTCGGGACTCTTCTGGTCCAACTCTTGTGCTTCTGGGTTCTCTTTTGGTCCATCAAAAATCACCATAAATTTTCAGCCCATTCCGAGAACTTTTATTTCTGCACAAAAAATGACACCAGGGTAGTTCTCCTGAAGATAGCGTCAGTCTGGGTTAGTTCTAATCAAATCATGCCAAAACCATATAAAATTGTTGTAAACATGGCATGTATACTTCATAAATTATAGATACGTCGGAGACATATCAAAGGACAGGCTAAAACGGTCTCTTATAATAGACAAAGCATTCTTGAGGGTACACGGGAATTTCATTTAGTCACTTTCATCATGTTGGTTTGATTTGTGTTTGCTACTTTGATAATTTGATATGTGGGTGGACTGGTGCTTAGGTGTTGTTCTTACTTGAACAAACCTCCTACTTATGATTAACCCCCTCGCAAGCATCCGCAACTATTAGAAAAGTATTAAGATAAAATTTAACCATAGCATTAAACTTTTGGATCTCAAACCGGTCCCTTATGAAGTAGCGCATAAACTAGGGTTTAAGATTCTGTCACTCTAGCAACCCATCAGGGAATAACAACTCTGCAATGCCTTCCCTTAGGCCCAAAGATAGTGAAGTGCCATGTAGTCGACGTTCACATGACACCACTAAGGGAATCACAAAATACATATCATCAAAATATTGAACACATATCAAGTTCACATGATTACTTGCAACAAGATTTCTCCCGTGACCTCAAGAAAAAAAGTACTACTCACAAATGATAGTCATGCTCAAGATCAAGGGGTATTAAATAGCATAATGGATCTGAACATATAATCTTCCACCAAATAAAACATATAGTAGTCAACAACAGGATGTAATCAACACTACTAGTCACCCACAATTACCAATCTAAGGTTCCGGCACAAAGATTGAACACAAGATATGAACTAGGGTTTGAGAGGATATGGAGCTGTTGAAGATGTTGATGGAGATTCGCCTCCCAAAGATGAGAGGGTTGTTGGTGATGACGATGGCTTCGATTTCCCCCTCTGGGAGGGAAGTTCTACCGGCGGAATCGCTTCGCTGGAGGGAAAAAGTGCTCCTGCCCAAGTTCCGCCTCGAGACGGAGGCGCTCCGTCCCGAAAGTCCTCTCCTTATTTATTTTTCTAGGTAAAAATGACCTATATACCAGAAGATGGGCACCAGAGGTGGGCTGGGCTGAGCACAACCTACCAGGGCACGCCTGGAGGGCCTGGCACGCCCTGGTGTTTTATGCTCACCAGGTGGCCCCCTCCGGTAGTTATTTGCTCCAGTATTTTTTATATATTCCAAAACAATTCTCCGTAAATTTTAAGCTCATTTGGAGATGTGCAGAATAGGTAACTTTGACATAGCTTTTTCAGGTCCAGAATTCCAGCTGCCGGCATTCTCCCTCTTTGCGTAAACCTGTCATATTATGAGAGAAAAGGCATTAGAATCACTCCACAAAGCATTATTATGCATAAAAACATTGTAAATAACAGTAGGAAAACACGATGCAAAATGGATGTATCAACTCCCTCAAGCTTAGACCTCGCTTGTCCTCAAGCGAATAATCGATATCGAAAAACATGCCCACATGCTTAGAGAGAGTGTTGCGATAAAAACAAAATAGGGACATAGAAGCATCATGGTTATTATTATAACAGCAACAAACTTTATCATATAACTTTATCACATAACTTTATCATACAACTTCACATGAACAAGCAAAATTCATCACGAAGTCGAAGTAAAAGCATAAACTCTATTGAAAACCAACAAAATATGTTCTCAGTCAACTTTGCAACTACAATTCATCATCTTTTCAGGAAAGGGTCTCATACCGGAGCCTTTTGGCAAGTCCACATACTCAAACGTCATATAGTCTTCCATGACTGCTAATACTCACCTCATACACCTGAGCAAAACGTTTCAACCGGACACATAGAAAGATAGGGGCTTATAGTTTCGCCTCCCAACGTATTCACCTCAAGGGTGATGTCAACAATAATAATTCATGCTCACTCATATCCAACTGGATATATGTGCCTAGATCTTGCCTCACCACATGATGCTTGCAAAAGGAGAAAAATAAAAAGGAATAGGGAAGAATACTTTGACTCTTGTATAAAAGTAAATACATAAAACTAAAAAGATAGGCCCTTCGCAAAGGGAAGCAGAGGTTGTCATGTGCTTTTTGGTTTGTATGCTCAATCTCTTAGTGCAAAAGAATGTCACCTTATATTGCCCCTTATAATAGCAACCTTTATTATGCAGTCTGTCGCCTTTATTATTTTGCCATCACAAGTTCGTACAACGCTCAATTTTCTCTTACACTAAATAATTCAACACATTTAGAAGCTATTTTATTTCGTTATTGCACCGATGACAACTTACTTGAAGGATCTTACTCAATCCATAGGTAGGTATGGTGGACTCTCAAAACAAGATTTTGGGTTTAAGGGTTTTGGGATGCACAAGTAGTATCTCTACTTAGTGCGGAATTTTTGGCTAGCAAAGATATTAAGCAAGCACCACATGTTAAAGGATCTATGGCAATGTAATGTCTATGTGAATATGAACAAACATAAATCAATACGTTGTCTTCCTTGTCCAACGTCAACAATTTTGACATATAATATTTTGATGGGGGCTCACAATCATAAAAGATGTCCAAGATAGTGTATTTGCATGTGAATCTTCTCTTCCCTTATTAATTCTTTCACGAATTGCATCATTGACCAATGCTATGTTTGTCAATCTCCAATAAATTTTACCACTTATACTTTTCCTTATGTGATTTCATTACTTACCATAAGATTAGCATATGATATTTTTCATTATTTTCTTTTATTTTGATTGAACATAAACGTAAAGAAAGCAAAACTCGAACTAAACTTTACTATATATCTCGCACACGATTACATAGATAGATAGATCACTAAGCAAACACTCGAGAGAAAGATTGAACTAAGCTTTTATTCAACTAATTCAAAAGATAACTAAAGATTGAACTAAAATAGATAAAAGCAAAGATAGTGGTGGTGATACGATACTGGGGCACCTCCCCCAAGCTTGGCACAAGCCATACCGTGTACTCAAATGTCCTTTGGTGGTGATGAAGGAGGGGGTGGTGATGTGGTAGTGTTCTCCAATATGGTCATGAGTAGCTCCCTCAAACCTTGAATCTTTCGAAGGGCTCTATGAAGTAACCTAGTATTTTTCTCCACTTTAGCCATAATATGTTTATTCTCCGGGCCCCAAGAGTTTGTTCCTGCATCACTTTCTTTGGGGCGAGGTGTGTCCCAATTGGACGGCACGTGCATACGAGGAGTATTCTCGAACCCATAATTATGAATCAAATTATAAAAATTGTTTCAATGTAACCTGTGTAAAGGCCTCCTTGGAGGGAGTTCTTCTTGCACTTCGGGGCTTTCCTAGCTATTCGTTAGTGTCATGACCCGATGGGGATTAGGACGAGTGGAGATGCCGGCTAGTGTTCCCCTTTCGGAGGCCGGAGGGTGAACTCCAAGTAAGCTCCCCTCACCTTCCTCCATGGAAACATCCTCAATTCCCTCTCCCTCTAGCTCTTCCTGTAGCACCCAAGCATCGGCTTCCACGTTGTTGGAGGAGGGGGAAGACATGATGCCTAGCTTGACAGATCTGACATAAAACAGCAAGAAACAAGAACAGAAGATTTCTCCATGATACGGTGGTCAATACGTTCAGGGGGTATATAAATATATTTTTAAACAAACAAACAAGAGGAAAACAGAGTCGGGAAGGTTCCCGAGGTGGGCACAACCCACCTGGGCGCGCCAGGAAAGGCAGGCGTGCCCTGGTGTCTAGTGCCCTCCTTAGTTGCCTTCTTGGTTGTTTCTTATTTTCCTAATTTTGGTAATATTCCAAAAATGACAAAAAATATTTTTGCGGATTTTTCGGAGTCCGTTTACTTACCGTATCACGTACCTCCTCTTTTTCAGGATTCTGGAGTATTCCGGAAGGTTTCTTTTATGTGTTCCTCTTGTTTCATGGTTTGTATAATATTGCTTTCAACATTAATAGGCGTACCTAAGATATAATGCTTAATTCTTTGCCCATTGACCACCTTCAGCATTATTAATTTTGATAGCTCCGGAGCGACAAACTTCTTCGATAATATATGGTCCTTCCCATTTGGAAAGAAGTTTTCCTGCAAAGAATCTAAAAGGAGAGTTGTATAAAAGAACATATTCACAAACTTTGAATTCCCACTTTTGGATTCTTTTATCATGCCATCTTTTAACTTTTTCTTTAAACAGTTTGGCATTTTCATAAGCTTGGGTTCTCCATTCATCTACTGAGCTAATATCAAATAACCTCTTTTCACCGGCAAGTTTGAAATCATAGTTAAGTTCTTTAATTGCCCAATATTCTTTATGTTCTAACCCAAGAGGCAAATGACAAGCTTTTCCATAAACCATTTTATAGGGAGACATACCCATGGGATTTTTATATGTTGTTCTATAGGCCCAAAGTGCATCATCCAATTTCTTAGACCAATTCTTTCGGGACCTATTAACAGTTTTTTGTAATACTAGTTTTATTTCTCTATTTCTAAGTTCAACCTGACCACTAGATTGAGGATGATAAGGTGATGCAATTCTACGGTTAATGTCATATTTAGCAAGCATTTTACGGAAAGCACCATGAATAAAGTGTGAACCACCATCAGTCATTAAATATATAGGGACTCCAAACCTTGGGAAAATAACTTCTTTAAGCATTTTAATGGAAGGGTTGTGATCAACACTAATAGTTGGAATAGCTTCTACCCACTTAGTAACATAATCAACACCAACCAAAATATGTGTATACCCGTTAGAGGAAGGAAATGGTCCCATATAATCAATACCCCAAACATCAAATGGCTCAACAGCAAATGAATAATTCATAGGCATTTCTTAACGCTTACCAATATTACCAATTCTTTGACATTCATCACAAGATAAAACAAACTTACGGGCATCCTTGAAGAGAGTAGGCCAATAAAAACCAGATTGCAATACCTTGTGAGCAGTTCTATCTCCCGCATGATGCCCTCCATAAGCTTCGGAGTGACATTTCCGTAGGATTTTTTCCTGTTCATGCTCAGGTACACAACGTCTAATAATACCATCTACTCCTTTATAAAGGTGTGGGCCATCCCAAAAGTAACGTTTTAAATCATAGAAGAATTTTTTTCTTTTGTTGGTATGTGAAACTAGGTGGTATATATTTAGCAACAATGTAATTAGCATAGTCAGCATACCAAAGAGTATTATGAGTAACATATTTTGCAGCTAGTTGTTCCTCGGGAAAACTATCATCAATAGGTAGTGGGTCATCAAGAATATTTTCGAACCTAGAAAAGTTATCCGCTACGGGGTTCTCAGCTCCTTTTCTATCGGTAATATGTAAATCAAATTCTTGTAAAAAAAGAACCCACCTAATGAGTCTAGGTTTAGCATCTTTCTTTTCCATAAGACATTTTATGGCAGCATGATTGGTGTGAACAATTACTTTGGAATCAACAATGTAAGATCTGAATTTGTCACAGGCAAACATGACTGCTAAAAATTCATTTTCAGTAGTAGCATAATTTCTTTGGGCACTGTGTAGAGTTTTACTAGCATAATGGACGATAAGAGTTAATTTTTTATCAATTCTTTGTCCTAGAACAACACCAACAACATAATCACTAGCATCACACATAATTTCAAAAGGCAAGTTCCAATCAGGTGGTTGAACAATTGGTGCAGAAGTTAAAGCTTTCTTAACTGTTTCAAAGGCTTCTACACAATCATCATTGAAAACAAATGGAACATCCTTTTGTAAAAGATTTGTAAGAGGCCTATAAATTTTATAGAAGTCTTTAATAAACATCCTATAGAAACCGGCATGACCAAGAAAACTACGAATACCTTTAATATCTTTAGGACATGGCATTTTCTCAATTGCATCAATTTTATCTTTATCCACCTCAATACCTCGTTCGAAAATTTTATGCCCCAAGACAATACCTTCATAAACCGAAAAGTGGCACTTCTCCCAATTCAAGACAAGATTAGTTTGCTCACATCTCTGCAAAACTCAATCAAGGTTGCTTAAGCAATCATCAAAAGAAGTTCCGTAAATGAAAAAATCATCCATGAAAACCTCAACAATCTTTTCACGGAAATAAGAGAATATAGCAGTCATACATCTTTCAAAGGTAGCAGGTGAATTGCATAAACCAAAAGGCATACGTCTATAAGCATAGGTTCCAAAAGGACAAGTAAAACTTGTTTTCTCTTGATCAGGTTGTGAAACATGTATTTGAGAAAAACCAGAATATCCATCAAGAAAACAAAAGTGTGTGTGCTTAGATTATGTTTCTAGCATTTTATCAATAAAAGGCATAGGTTAATGATCTTTTCTAGTAGCTTTATTTAACTTTCTGAAAATCAATTTCCATTCTATAGCCAGTAACAATTCTTTGTGGAATAAGTTCATTTTTACCATTAAGAACAACAGTAATACCTCCCTTCTTAGGGACACAATGAACATGACTTACCCATGTACTATCAGCTATGGGATAGATTATACCTGCTTCCAGAAGCTTTAATATTTTCGTTCTTATCACTTCTTTCATTTTAGGATTCAAACGTCGTTGGTGATCAACAACGGGTTTAGGTTCCATATTAATCTTGTGCTGACAGAGAGTGGGACTAATGCCCTTAAGATCATCTAGAGTATACCCAATAGCAGTTCGGTGCTTCTTCAGAATTTTCAATAATCTTTCTTCTTCATGTTCTGAAAGGTTAGCACTAATAATAATAGCATATATGTTTTTCTCATCAAGATAAGCATATTTCAAAGTGTCAGGCAATTGTTTTAATTCAAACACAGGATCCCAAGTGGTATGATGGTGTCTCTATTAGCAAGTTTAATAGTAACATCTATGTCTTCTATTTCAGTTGGTGCTATATCATTAATAATTTCTTGGTACAAGGTGAAAGGAATAGCACTCACACTAGCACCTAAGTCACATAAACCATGATAACAATGATCTCCTATTTTAACTGAGACAATGGGCATGCCAACAACAGGTCTATGTTTATCTTTTTCATCAGGTTTGGCAATTCTAGCAGCTTCATCACAGAAGTAAATAACATGCCCATCAATATTTTCTACTGGGAGATCTTTAACCATAGCAACACTAGGTTCTACTTTGATTTGTTTTGATGGTCTAGGTGCTTTGATAACTTTTGTGAACCATAGTTTAAACCTTAGCACATGTTCCTTTATCCTAATAGGGAAAGGTGGTTTTTCAATGTAAGTAGTAGGCACACCTGGATCAACATTCTAAATAATAGTTTCATCTTTAACTATTACCGGTTCTTTAATTTTTTTTTCTTTAATAGGGGGATGATATTTAAACAATTTCTCCTTAGGGAGATCAACATGAGCAGCAAATGATTCACAAAAAGAGGCTACTATCTCAGAGTCAAGCCCATATTTAGTGCTAAACTTGTGAAAA
Organism: Triticum aestivum; assembly: GCF_018294505.1. Lineage (NCBI taxonomy): Eukaryota > Viridiplantae > Streptophyta > Magnoliopsida > Poales > Poaceae > Triticum > Triticum aestivum. Next base: position 172,533,883 of record NC_057814.1, read on the forward strand.
GCATCGGTATTCATAAAAGATTTAACACAATCAAACTCAAGCTTAATACATCACTCTTTACCTTTGTCCAGTTCCCAATCTTTAGAGTTGCGTTTAATTCTTTCTAAAAGATCCCACCTAAATTCAATAGTCTTCTTCATAAAAGAACATGTACAAGAAGTATCAAGCATCGATTGATCATCACGAAAAATTCGAGCATAAAAGTTCTGAATAATAATTTCTCTCGAGAGCTCATGAATGGGGCATGAATATAACATTGACTTAAGCCTCCCCCAAGCTAGAGCAATACTTTCTCCTTCATGAGGCCAAAAATTATATATATAATTCCGATCACAATGAACTAGATGCATAGGATAACTTTTTTAGTGAGATTCCAATTTCAATCGATTCCAGTTCCAAGATCTAATATCATCACATAGCCTATACCATGTCAATGCTTTTCCCTTCAAAGATAAAGGGAAATCCTTCTTCTTAGCTTCATCTCGGATAAACCTGCTGATACGTCTCCAACATATCTATAATTTTTTATTGTTCCATGATGTTATATTATCATTCTTGGATGTTTTACAATCATTTTATAGTCATTTTATATCTTTTTTGGTACTAACCTATTGATATAGTGCCCAGTGCCAGTTGTTGTTTTCTGCTTGTTTTTTACATTGCTGGAAATCAATACCAAACGGAGTCCAAACGCAGCAAAACTTTTTGTGGAATTTTGATGGACCAGAAGACACCCAATGGGCCGGAGAAGCACCTGGGGGGGTGCCCCGAGGGGGGCACAACCCACCAAGGCGCGCCTGGGGGCGGTTGTGCCCACCTCGGTGGCCTCCCGCACCGCCTCTTTGCTCTATAAATACCCTAATATTTCAGAAACCCTAGGGGAGTCGACGAAAATCAATTCCAGACGCCGCAAGTTCCAGAACCACCAGATCCAATCTAGACACCATCATAGAGGGGTTCATCATCCTCATTGGTGCCTCTCCGATGATGCGTGAGTACTTCATTGTAGACCTACGGGCCCGTAGTTAGTAGCTAGATGGCTTCCTCTCGCTCTTTTGATTCTCAATACAATGGTCTCTTGGAGATCCATATGATGTAACTCTTTTTGCAGCGTGTTTGTTGGGATCCGATGAACTTTGAGTTTATGATCAGATCTATGTTTTTATCCATGAAATTTATTTGAGTCTTCTTTGATCTCTTATATGCACGATTGGTTATAGCCTCATATTTCTTCTCCGATATTTGGGTTTTGTTTGGCCAACTTGATCTATTTATCTTGCAATGGGAAGAGGTGCTTTGTGATGGGTTCGATCTTACGGTGCTTGATCCCAGTGACAGAAGGGGAACCGACACGTATGTATCGTTGCTCTTAAGGATAACAAGCTGGGGTCCATTTCTACATAATTAGATCTTGTCTACATCATGTCAACGTTCTTATTGCATACTCCGTTTTTCCATGAACTTAATACACTAGATGCATGCTGGATAGCGGTCGATGTGTGGAGTAATAGTAGTAGATGCAGGCAGGAGTCGCTCTACTAATCTTGGACATGATGCCTATATAATGATCATTGCCTGAATATCCTCATGATTATTTGAAGTTCTATCCCCGTCGTATGCTATTTTTCTCGAGAGAAGCCACTAGTGAAATCTACGGCCCCCGGGTCTCTTCTTTATTATATTTGCCTTCGCGATCTATTTTATTTGCTTTTATTTTCAGATCTATTAAACCAAAAATACAAAAATACCTTGCTGCAATTTATTCTTATTTATTTTATTTCGCGTTCCAATGAGATCTATTTATCCAATCTACTAAAATTTTACCTATCTTTTTACCCGTGAGGGATTGACAACCCCTCTCTTACATCGGGTTGCAAGTATTTGTTCTTTGTGTGCAGGAGTTGTATACGTGGTGTTGCGTGGTTCTCCTACTGGTTCGATAACCTTGGTCTCATCACTGAGGGAAATACCTACCGTTGCTGTGCTGCATCATCCCTTCCTCTTTGGGGAAATACCGACGTAGTTCAGGCAAACATCACCTGCAAGTTTAAATAATCCAGAAATTTCATCCACATATATCAAGTGCATATCAGGATGTTCAGTTCCATCTCATGCATCAAGATTAGCTAGTAGTTGTTTGATAACCCACAAGTATAGGGGATCGCAACAGTTTTCGAGGGTAGAGTATTCAACCCAAATTTATTGATTCGACACAAGGGGAGCCAAAGAATATTCTCAAGTATTAGCAGTTGAGTTGTCAATTCAACCACACCTGGATAACTTAATATCTGCAGCAAAGTATTTAGTAGCAAAGTAGTATGGAAGTAATGGTAACGGTAGCAAAAGTAATATTTTGGGTTTTGTAGTGATTGTAACAGTAGCAACGGAAAAGTAAATAAGCGAAAAACAATATGTGAAAAGCTCGTAGGCATTGGATTGGTGATGGAGAATTATGCCGGATGTGGTTCATCATGTAATAATCATAACATAGGATGACACAGAACTAGCTCCAATTCATCAATGTAATGTAGGCATGTATTCCGAATATAGTCATACGTGCTTATGGAAAAGAACTTGCATGACATCTTTTGTCCTACCCTCCCGTGGCAGCGGGGTCCTAGTAGAAACTAAGGGATATTAAGGCCTCCTTTTAATAGAGTACTGCGCCAAAGCATTAGCACATAGTGAATACATGAACTCCTCAAACTATGGTCATCACCGGGAGTGGTCCCGATTATTGTCACTTCGGGGTTGCCGGATCATAATACATAGTAGGTGACTATAGACTTGCAAGATAGGATCAACAACTCACATATATTCATGAAAACATAATAGGTTCAGATCTTAAATCATGGCACTCGGGCCCTAGTGACAAGCATTAAGCATAGCAAAGTCATAGCAACATCAATCTCAGAACATAGTGGATACTATGGATCAACGCTAACAAAACTAACTCGATTACATGATAGATCTCATCCAACCCATCACCGTCCAGCAAGCCTATGATGGAATTACTCACGCACGGCGGTGAGCATCATGAAATTGGTGATGGAGGATGGTTGATGATGACGACGGCAACGGATTCCCCTCTCCGGAGCCCCGAACGGACTCCAGATCAGCCCTCCCGAGAGGTTTTAGGGCTTGGCGGCGGCTCCGTATCGTAAAACGCAATGAATCCTTCTCTCTGATTTTTTTCTCCCTGAAAGTAAATATATAGAGTTGGAGTTGAGGTCGGAGGAGCTCCAGGGGGCCCACGAGGTAGGGGGCGCGCCCTAGGGGGGCAGGCGCCCCCCCCACCCTCGTGGCTAGGGTGTGGCCCCCCTGGTCTTCATCTTTTGCAAGGATTTTTTATTATTTCCAAATAGATGTTCCGTGGAGTTTCAGGTCATTCCGAGAACTTTTGTTTCCGCACATAAATAACACCATGGAAAGTCTGATGAAAACAGCGTCAGTCCGGGTTAGTTCCATTCAAATCATGCAAGTTAGAGTCCAAAACAAGGGCAAAAGTGTTTGGAAAAGTAGATACGATGGAGACATATCATTGTTCTAGCATACCCGAAGGAATTTCATAACCAATATTTTCAGTAGGTTGAGGGGCAACTAATTGTGGTTCTGGTCGAGGTGAAGATACCCCAAACAAACCCCTCAAAGGATGGTTTTCCATAGTAGCAAGTGACAATAAATTTCAGCATGTAGTAATAATTTTTTCTTACCAATTTCCACTTACCAAGAGCGCGTCACTCCCCGGCAACAGCGCCAGAAAAGATTCTTGATGACCCACAAGTATAGGGGATCAATCGTAGTCCTTTCGATAAGTAAGAGTGTCGAACCCAACGAGGGGCAGAAGGAAATGACAAGTGGTTTTCAGCAAGGTATTTTCTGCAAGCACTGAAATAGTCGGTAACAGGTAGTGTGATAGCAAGATAATTTGTAACGAGCAAGTAACTTTAATGGAAAGTAAAGTGCAGCAAGGTAGCCCAATCCTTTTGTGGCAAAGGACAGGCCAGAACGGTCTCTTATAATAGACAAAGCGTTCTTGAAGGTACATGGGATTTACATCTAGTCACTTTCATCATGTTGGTTTGATTTGTGTTCGCTACTTTGATAATTTGATATGTGGGTGGACTGATGCTTAGGTGATTTTCTTACTTGAACAAACCTCCTACTTATGACTAACCCCCTCGCAAGCATCCGCAACTACGAGAAAAGTATTAAGATAAAATCTAACCATAGCATTAAACTTTTGGATCCAAATCGGTCCCTTACAAAGTAGCGCATAAAGTAGGGTTTAAGCTTCTTTCACTCTAGCAACCCGTCATCTAATAAATACTCCACAATGCATTCCCTTAGGCCCAAAGATGGTGAAGTGCCATGTAGTCGACGTTCACATGACACCACTAAGGGAATCACAACATACATATCGTCAAAATATCGAACACATATCAAGTTCACATGATTACTTGCAACAAGATTTCTCCCGTGACCTCAAGAACAAAATTACTACTCACAAATGATAATCATGCTCAAGATCAGAGGGGTATTAAATAGCATAACGGATCTGAACATACAATCTTCCACAAAATAAACCATATAGTAATCAACTACAAGATGTAATCAACACTACTAGTCACCCGCAGGTACCAATCTGAGGTTTCGGTATAAAGATTGAACACAAGAGATGAACTAGGGTTTGAGAGGAGATGGTGTTGTTGAAGATGTTGATGGAGATTGGCCTCCCAAAGATGAGAGGGTTGTTGGTGATGACGATGGCTTCGATTTCCCCCTCTGAGCACAACCCACCAGGGCACACCCGGGGGGCCTGGCGTGCCCTGGTGTCTTGTGCTCACCAGGTGGCCCCCCTCCGGTAGTTATTTGCTCCAGTATTTTTTATATATTCCAAAACAATTCTCCTTAAATTTTCAGCTCATTTGGAGATGTGCAGAATAGGTAACTCTCACATACTCCCTCCATTCCAAAATATAGTGCGCCTGCGGTTCCCGAGGTCCAACTTTGACCATAAATTTAACGAACGAGACCGACTGCGGCGGAAGAAAAAATTATATAATTGAAAATTTCTTTTGAATATGAATTCATTGGTATAACTTTTGTTCCCGCCGTAGTCGGTCTCGTGGTTAAATTTATGGTCAAAGTTGAAGCACGCGAATAGAGGAAGCACTATATTTTGGAACGGAGGGGGTAGCTTTTTCATGTCCAGAATTCCAGCTGCTGGCATTCTCCCTCTTTGTGTAATCCCTGCATATTATGAGAGAAAAGGCATTAGAATCACTCCATAAAGCATTATTATGCATAAAAACATTGTAAATAACAGTAGGAAAACATGATGCAAAATGTATGTATCATTGTGCCAGCTAGTATTCCACGCAGAATCACTATGGTATCCACTGGAGGAGATCACATGCCTCTGCTAGCACTACATGCAACCGTGCACCAATGTAGTGCATGACCGACGAAGCCACCTAGCCAACTGCCTTCAGAGGAGGAGAGTCCCTTCGCTCACGGCGATGACAAGAGAAGGCATTGGCATTAGCAGATTGGTCAAACGTCTTCCTGCTGAGGATCACCGCCATGGTCATCGAGGTGTCGCCATACTCATTTCGCGGTTCTGGTTGTCACCATCGAAGCTTGAGTAGTCCATGTTCGGGCCAACCGTCTACCTCTGCACTAAGCCAACTGGCCCGAGAGGGGACACACATCAGGCACATGATACACCACGGGTCTGTGGCCAAAGCACGACTACCAAGCTCCCGATCTAGCGCAGGCACCCTAGCCGGTAGGATCAGTCCAGCTAGAGGCTGACGCTGGCCTCCACCACCACCATCTGGAACTAGAGTCATCGCCCTAGCCATGGGAATCTTCCACCACCAGCCAGGTCCGGCAAGGATGCCCAAATCTACCATGCCAGCCACCATGGCCGGCCATTGTAGACATGATTTTTTTAAATGGAGGATGTCCCCCGGCCTCTGCATCAAGGTGATGCATTCAGCCATTTTATTAATTATTCATCAAGACCTTACAAAGTAATACACCAATAAGTTTGAATTCACCATATTGGCGACGACTGTTGCTACCCCTATCTAGTTGATGAAGGGGTGCAGATTGTCGGTGCAGCATACCCAGACCTCACTCCAAAGCACAACATCTAAAGCCGGAGGCTCCAACCATACCGAATTGCCGTGTCTGGGTCACACACCGATCCGGCGCACTCTCAGCGGACACCGCATGCGCACGCTGCAGAGGCCGTCGCCACCGTCTTCCACCGATCCATCTTTAGAGCAGGTGCTGACTCATCAACCTTTCCATGCCTGCGGTCGACGCAACCACGGCGCCAGACAACGCCACCTCCCTACGCACGTCCATCATCATGCATCAGTGCTACCTCTTGAGCACTGTGTTGGTTTTCCCTTGAAGAGGAAAGGGTGATGCAGCAAAGTAGCGTAAGTATTTCCCTCAGTTTTTGAGAACCAAGGTATCAATCCAGTAGGAGGCCATGCACGAGTCCCTCGCACCTACACAAACAAACAAGAACCTCGCAACCAACGCGATAAAGGGGTTGTCAATCCCTTCACGGTCACTTACGAGAGTGAGATCTGACAGAGATGATAGGATAATATTTTTGGTATTTTTATGATAAAGATGCAAAGTAAAATAAAAGGCAATAAAAATAGCTAAGTGTTGGAAGATTAATATGATGGAAAATAGACCCGGGGGCCATAGGTTTCACTAGTGGCTTCTCTCAAGATAGCATAAGTATTTGCGATGGGTAAACAAATTATTGTCGAGCAATTGATAGAATTGAGCATACTTATGAGAATATCTCGGTATGATCATGTATATAGGCATCACGTCCGAGACAAGTAGACCGACTCCTGCCTACATCTACTACTATTACTCCACACATCGAGCGCTATCCAGCATGCATCTAGAGTATTAAGTTCATGAAGAACAGAGTAACGCATTAAGAAAGATGACATGATGTAGAGGGATAAACTCATGCAATATGATATAAACCCCATCTTTTTATCCTCGATGGCAACAATACAATACGTGCCTTGCTGCCCCTACTGTCACTGGGAAAGGACACCGCAAGATTGAACCCAAAGCTAAGCACTTCTCCCATTGCAAGAAAGATCAATCTAGTAGGCCAAACCAAACTGATAATTCGAAGAGACTTGGAAAGATAACCAATCATACATAAAAGAATTCAGAGGAGATTCAAATATTGTTCATAGATAATCTTGATCATAAACCCACAATTCATCGGATCTCGACAAACACACCGCAAAAGAAGATTACATCGAATAGATCTCCACAAGAGAGGGGGAGAACATTGTATTGAGATCCAAAAAGAGAGAAGAAGCCATCTAGCTAATAACTATGGACCCGAAGGTATGAGGTAAACTACTCACACTTCATCGGAGAGGCCTTGGAGATGATGTAGAGGCCCTCCGTGATCAATGCCCCCTCCGGCGGAGCGCCGGAAAAGGCCCCAAGATGGGATCTCACGGGTACAGAAAGTTGCGCCGGTGGAAATAGGGTTTTGGCTCCGTCTCTGGTAGTTTAGGGGTACGTAGGTATATATAGGAGGAAGAAGTACGTCGGTGGAGCAACGAGGGGCCCACGAGGGTGGAGGGCGCGCCTGGCGGGGTAGGCGCGCCCCCCTACCTCGTGCCTTCCTCGTTCGTTGCTTTGTGTAGACTCCAAGTCCTCTGGATCATGTTCGTTCCAAAAATCACGTTCCCGAAGGTTTCATTCCGTTTGGACTCCGTTTGATATTCTTTTTCTGCGAAACACTAAAACGGACAAAAAACAGCAATTCTGGGCTGGGCCTCCGGTTAATAGGTTAGTCCCAAAAATAATATAAAAGTGTATAATAAGTCCCAATAATGTCCAAAACAGAATATAATGTAGCATGGAACAATCAAAAATTATAGATACGTTGGAGACATATCAAGCATCCCCAAGCTTAATTCCTGCTCGTCCTCAAGTAGGTAAATGATAAAAACAAATTTTTTTGATGTGGAGTGCTACTTAGCATATTTTCAATGTAATTCTTCTTATTCTGGCACGAATATTCAGATTTAATATGATTCAAGATAAAAGTTAATGTTGACATAAAAACAATAATACTTCAAGCATGCTAACCAAGCAATTATGTCTTATCAAAATAACATAGCCAAAGCAAGTTATCTGTACAAAATCATATAGTCTGGCTATGCTCCATCTTCCCCACACAAAATATTCATATCATGTACAACCCCGGTTTTAGCCAAGCAATTGGTTCATACTTTTTAACGCGCTTCAGCCTTTTCAACTCTTACGCAATACATGAGCGCAAGCCATGGATATAGCACTATGGTGGAATAAGGTGTAATGGTAGGGGTTATGTGGGAAGACAAAAAAGAGGAGAAATTCTCACATCAACGAGGCTAATCAATGGGCTATGGAGATGCCCATCAATTGATGTCAATGCAAGGAGTAGGGATTGCCATGCAACGGATGCACTAGAGTTATAACTGTATGAAAGCTCAAACAAAAGAAACTAAGTGGGGGTGCATCCAACTTGCTTGCTCACGAAGACCTCGGGCATTTTGAGGAAGCCCATCATTGGAATATACAAGCCAAGTTCTATAATGAAATTTCCCACTAGTATATGAAAGTGACAAAATGAGAGACTCTCTATCATGAAGATCACGGTGCTACTTTGAAGCACAAGTGTGGTAAAAGGATAGTAACATTGTCCCTTCTCTCTTTTTCTCTCATTTTTTGGGCCTTTTCTCTCTCTTTTTTATGGCCTCCTTTTTTTAGTCCAGAATCACATCCCGACTTGTGGGGGAATCATAGTCTCCATCATCCTTTCCTCACTTGGGACAATGCTCTAATAATGATGATCATCACACTTTTATTTACTTACAACTCAGGAATTACAACTCAATATCTAGAACAAAGATATGACTCTATGTGAATGCCTCCGGCGGTGTACCGGGATATGCAATGAATCAAGAGCGACATGTATGAAAGAATTATGAATGGTGGCTTTGCCACAAATACAATGTCAACTACATGATCATGCAAAGCAATATGACAATGATGGAGCGTGTCATGATAAACGAAACGATGGAAAGTTGCATGGCAATATATCTCGGAATGGCTATGGAAATGCCATAATAGGTATGTATGGTGGCTGTTTTGAGGAGGATATAAGGAGGTTTATGTGTGATAGAGCGTATCATATCACAGGGTTTGGATGCACCGGCGAAGTTCGCGCCAACTCTCAAGGTGAGAAAGGGCAATGCACGGTACCGAAGAGGCTAGAAAATTGCGGAAAGGTAAGTGTCCGTATAATCCATGGACTCACATTAGTCATAAAGAACTCATATACTTATTGCATAAATTTATTAGCCCTCGAAGCAAAGTACTACTACGCATGCTCCTAGGGGAAGGGTTGGTAGGAATTAACCATCGCACGATCCCGACCGCCACACAAAGGAGGACAATCAACAAATACCTCATGTTCCGACTTCGGTACATAACGGTTCACCATACGTGCATGCTACGGGAATCACAAACTCCAACACAAGTATTTTTCAATTCCACAATTGCTCAACTAGCACAACTATGATATTACCACCTTTATATCTCAAAACAATTATCTAGTATCAAATTTTCTCATGATATTATAATTAAAGCAAATTGCCATGCTATTTCAAGACTCTCAAAATAATATAAGTGAATCATGAGAGATCAACAGTTTCTATAAAACAAGTCTACCGCAATGCTCTAAAAGATAAAAGTGAAGCACTAGAGCAAAAACTATATAGCTCAAAAGATATAAGTGAAGCACATAGAGTATTCTAACAATTTCCGATTCATGTGTGTCTCTCTAAAAGGTGTGTACAGCAAGGATGATTGTGGTAAACTAACAAGCAAAGACTCAAATAATACAAGACGCTCCAAGCAAAACACATATCATGTGGTGAATAAAAATATAGCTCAAAGTAAAGTTACCGATGGAAGTAGATGAAAGAGGGGATGCCTTCCAGGGCATCCCCAAGCTTTGGCTTTTAGGTGTCCTTAGATTATCTTGGGGTGCCATGGGCATCCCCAAGCTTTGGCTCTTGCCACTCCTTGTTCCATAACCCATCAAATCTTTTACCCAAAACTTGAAAACTTCACAACACAAAACTTAACAGAAAATCTCATGAGCTCCGTTAGCGAAAGAAAACAAAACACCACTTCAAGGTACTGTAATGAACTCATTATTTATTTATATTGGTGTTAAACTTACTTTATTCCAACTTCCCTATGGTTTATAAACTCTTTTACTAGCCATAGATTCATCAAAATAAGCAAACAACACACGAAAAACAGAATCTGTCAAAAACAGAACAGTCTGTAGTAATCTGTAACTAACACAAACTTCTGGAACTCAAAAAAATCTACCAAAATAGGACGACCTAGGCAATTTGTTTAGTGATCTGCTTCAATTGGAATCAATATTTTATCACGTTCTGGTGATTTCTAACAATTGTTTTCGTGAACAGAAAGTTTCTGGAATTTTCAGCAAGATCAAATAACTATCATCCAAGAAGATCCTATAGGTTAAACTTGGCACAAACACTAATTAAAACATAAAAACAAATCTAACCAGAGGCTAGATCAAATATTTATTCCTAAACAGAAGCAAAAATCAAAAAATAAAATAAAATTGGGTTGCCTCCCAACAAGCGCTATCGTTTAACGCCCCTAACTAGGCATAAAAGCAAGGATAGATCTAGGTGTTGCCATCTGTAACATCCCAAATTTTCAATTTGGAATGTTATACATAGATCATTCATTGCATAGCATATTTTATTGCATTTTGACTAATCCTCGATAAATCCTAAGCAACTCAAGGACCCTCGGAGAGAGTTGGGGATTTTCTCGATTTTTCATATTTGATTTTCATCAAATAATAAAACGAGGATTTTGGTTTTAATTATTTTCCCTCCGGAAAAATATTTCACATTAAAATAAATGAGAGGAGAAAATATGACTTCTCCAAAACAATTGAAATATTGGAGGAAAAATATTAAAATCATATATTGGATTTTATCCGGATTTTATTTGCAATTTTAATTGCATTAAAAAAATGCACGTTTTCAAAACTACATTTTGTGTCAAAAAAATGTTCACCCTGTTCTAATTATTTTAACTAGACGGGGAAAATTTGTTTTATCTTTTTGGATTTTTATTTATTTTTCTGTGATTTTATTTCCGGCGGAATGTTTAAAAGAAAAACGCACCGCGCCCGACCGGGCCGAGGCCCAGCCGCGCCGTCTCCTCCGCGCGTACGCCAGCGCCGCCGCGCCCGTGTCCGGCTCGGACACGCCGGAGCCCCGCCGCCTTGCCCCCTCCTCCAAGCAGGCCCCCTCCTTATATACCCCC